>NC_090727.1:17455558-17458058 GCF_036898095.1 Palaemon carinicauda | reverse complement strand
ATATATATATATATATATATATATATATATATATGAATTAACTTGTTTGAGACATCTATTAGTATTAAAAGAGATGGAAACTCTCAAACCACTTAAACAGACTACCTTTCGTTTTTAAATCTACATTATTTTAATCGTTTAAAATCTTTTTTTAAAGCAGTCAAAGAAAGTATAGAAAAACGGGAAAATTAATAACTTTCTCTGATTTCTGTTTATTTCTGCTTTACTGGCCATGATATTACATAAATGTACTATCATGTTATCATAAAGACTCTCTCTCTCTCTCTCTCTCTCTCTCTCTCTCTCTCTCTCTCTCTCTCTCTCTCTCTCTCGTAACCTGTCAGCATTCTTAGTGTGAATAAATGGATAGAGCGAGCATTTTATATGATTCAATCCGCTATCTTAGCTATTGAAGAAAAGAATAAATCCTCTCATTTCATTAAATTATGACTATAACGTATGGCTACGTTACCAATGACCATCGTAATAAAAGTAAATCTAGCAATAAAAAGAGAAGTCGGATTTTAATCACAGTTGCAATTGCTATTTATGATAATTTAAAAAGTGGTATTATGCTGAGGTTCATCCACATTATTTCTCCCAATGATATTCTATTTTACATTGTCATTCATATTCAATACGTCTATTCCAGCTTGTTCATAACGACTACCTAAATAGTTCTGACACAAAATATCTTTCTACAACAATGTGCTAAATTTGTGTAAGAAAAAACAAAGACCATGAAGTCTATGTCGTTTTTCTCCTACAGTCACTTATTCATTATATGACAGCCAAGCTACTTAACTGGTCTGGTGAGCAAAATTGTTATTCGATATTCCTTTTCATATTTTAGGGATGACAGTAAAAATATTGATGATCTAGTTGGCTCTTTAAGTTAATTATCCTTTCTTAGCATTGTATTCATTTATTTAGCTAAACCTTTCAAATAATTTTATCTATAAAAAAATTGACAACCAATTAGTCATTTTCTCTCGCTAATACAGTTTAAACTGGAGTTCATGTCGTTTCCCTGAGTTAAGTCAGGACGCTTCAAAATCAATCTTGGGTAGCACCTTAACCTCTGTACCACGGTCTTCCACTGTCTTGGGATAGAGTTCTCTTACTTGAGGGTATACCTAGCAACACTATTCTTTCTTCTCTTCGTTCCGAAGATGTGTGTATTTTATATGTCGTGTGTGTTTATGATTCGCATAATTCAAAAACTACTTGACCGAATCTGATGAAATTTGGTGGGATGATTAGCTATGATCCGTCGACAATTTGATTAGATTTTGGGAGTGACTGGGTCAAAGGTCAAGGTAACGAAAAGGTAAAAAAAATTATTTTTTGTTATATTGTGAAGAATTTTTATCGGATTTGCATAAAACTAGTGCCAAAATATGCATAATTCAATTACTTATCTTGTGATTTGCGTGAGTGTCAAAGATCATGGCCAAAAAATTCTTTCTGCTATATACTAGTCATTTTTTTATCCGATATTCATGAAACTAGTGCTAAAATGTGCATAACTCAATTGCCTATTTTGTGATATACAACAAGATCAATGTCAAGGTCATAAAAAAAGTGAAAAATTTCTTTGGCTATATCATGGGCAAATCTCAGGAAATTTGGTGGGTTGACTGGCCATGATGCCGTGACATATTGATTAGATTTTGGGAGCAATTGGGGCAACAGTCAAAGTCACAAAAAGGACAAAAAATTTCTTTTTCCTATATCATGGTCCAATTTTATACAATTTACATGAAACTTGTGCCAAAAAGTGCATAATTCACTTGCCTATGTTGTGATGTGTCGTTGGCGAAGGTATATGCTCTAACCGAGTCAGCCTTATATGTTTATTACTAATGCCATGGTTTTGAATTCCCGAGAAAACAGCTTCATACTAAATAACAATTTTCTTCATAATGGTATTCATACAATATTTCCACTTAAAACGCTATATATACTTTTAGCAAACTAGAGCTATTTCTGTATCAAGCGATTTTCCTCGAAACTACTCAAACATATTTTCAAATCGTATACACAGCGTATAAATAGGGAGTGTAATATATATATCTCCGTTTATATATATGAAAAAAAAATACTTTCCTGTTATAAATGAGAAGGCTCTCACAATATTACATAAACTATGACCCCTGCCACATTAGTTACTCAAGCCATGGTAAAAATCTCAGCCAAGATTGGAAGGGGAACTTTAATTTTTCCTTTCTTAGGCATAGAAACAAAAGAAACTACAGCCTCCGTCTTGCTAATGAGAAAAGTGCAGGTCTAAGAACACGTGCTACACACCTTTCTACAGGAAGCAACTTCAACATTTGCGTTTCAGTTTCTAAAATGAGTAATATTCTTTTTTTGAGTCCAAAACCATTAGACTTTTTGCTACATTTTCATTCTCTGTTTTCAAGTATGACTAATGCTTATAACAAACTATAAATGGCAATGGCGATGGTTATTATAACTTTAAAGATTTCCCTAACGG
>NC_090727.1:17433058-17450558 GCF_036898095.1 Palaemon carinicauda | reverse complement strand
CATGAAAATAAGGTAAAGACCCTATTTGGATGTGTTGAATTTGGTTCATATGGCCCAGCGCCATGACCAGTGTTTTCATTCACCACCCAGGTGCAACAGGGGAAACTCGGCCGTTGCACTATGAAGTAAAAATTGAAAGAGGCTGGATAGTAAGATGGAGGAAAGGAAGAGGGCATGGAAGTAAAGTAGATTTTTTTTTTTGGGGGGGAGGGGGGGGGGGGCGCTAGGGTTTCGATGGACCCTTAAAGCAGTGCTTACAATGCACTGATGACACTACACCAAAATCTGATGGCCCCAGAAACTGACAAAGTCACAAGATTGAGAGCGAAATATGCTCAAAGCAACGTGGAAATATTTTATCTCTTTCCATATGTGATATCAAATATGTAACATAGCTGATCTTTAGGCAATCGAATTAATAAGAATTGATACTCCACCTCAAGCATATGGTAAATCATCATTGTATGCAAAGCTGTTTTCATGAACAAAGCTTTAAAAATAATCTTTAAAGATACATTAATAAAAACGAGCGTATTTCTGATAAGCGTTGGCAGTTTCATTCTTAATTGTTGGATGTATCGAGTACGATATCAAAAAGATAAACAAAAGAAGTGGAGACCAAAACAGATTGGGAATGATAGCACATGTACCTTTTACAGCAATATTTTGCCTTTAATCCCTGCCATTTCTTATTCCCTATCAAAAATTTTTGAGAATTAAATTTGTAATCAATACTTTAAGATTAATACTTTAACAAAAGGGACAACATAACCAAGTTTTCATTCACTTACAACTTTTAAATCAAACATTTCTTACCTTCAATGTCTACCTGCCAATCCTAAAATCACAAAATAAGGATGCTTGATTAGTATCTAACTCTTAAAATGACATACGAGGAGAGAAAGAAAAAAAAATCATAATTTCTTAGGCGCCTTGGAAACGACCAGTAAGAACTTAGAAAAGGAAACAGGTGGCGCGCTGAGAAAACTCATTTCAGCCTGAATCTCATTTCCTAATGCGGGTGGAAGTGAGGAATACTCATATAATAAGTCAATTCATCAAAAAAAGAATGAGCTTAACCACATTAGTTTATAAGCGTAGCCTACATGTTAACAATATTAGTCTTTATCAATGATTTACGTCATAAGGAAAATGGCTTCCCCATTGTTCTCAGAGGCATAAATTACTTTGCCAGAAATTAATATTTAGAACATTATACATTCATATACATACTGTATATACACACATGCATACATACACACACACACACACTATATATATATATATATATATATATATATATATATATATATATATATATATATATATATATACATTCATATACATACTGTATATACACACATGCATACATACAATCATCATCTCCTCCTACGCATATTGACGCAAAGGGCCTCGGTTAGAATTCACCATTCGTCTCTATCTTGAGCTTTTAATTCAATACTTCTCCATTCATCATCATCTACTTCACGCTTCATAGTCCTCAGCCATATACACCCATACGTTTCTGAGTGGGGATACATTAACGTGGTGAAAGGGTTTCTATTTTGTCAGGATCATCAAAGCAATACTAGTCAGACACACCCATAATAGGTTGGTTTACTGTGAACGATTACACTTGTCTCCCGCCATCACCAATCCCCACTGGCCAGCGTAGCAATGAAATCTGGCATAACCCCAAACATGAATAGACATGTCTGAGACCTTTGTCCTGCAATGGACTAGAAAAGGCTGCATCATATATATATATATATATATATATATATATATATATATATATATATATATATATATATATATATATATATATATTTATATCTATATATATATATATATATTTATATATTTATATATATATTTATATATATATATATATATATATATATATATATATAATATATATATATATATATATCATAGTAGATGGTGGAGAAGGATTGGACTGTGCAGGTAACAGGAAATAAGCTGACCTCGAGTATGTTGATGACGTTGTCCATAATTATTAGCAGAGCACCACAGCATTTGCAATACTTGCTTGCCAGAAGGCATGAAATATCACAGGATGTTGGGCTCAAGGTCAAAAGAAGAAAGACAGAGATGATAAGAACGAAATATGCAATGGACAATGAAATATCATTGGAAGAAGAATAGATTAATGAGATAATCATTTAAATATTTAGGAACCATGATCTCTAATTCAGGATCTTTAGAATTGGAATTTAAAGAAAGATTAAAAAAAGGAAATCAGACAATGGCTAGGATAAGTAAAATTTGAAAATCAAATCGCCTGAAATTAAATATAAAAATCAGGCTATATATCAGTTTAGTGAGATCTGTTAAAGTATGGACATGAAACATGGCATGACAATGAAACAATATCCAACAGATTTTGTAGATTTGAGAACAAAGCCCTCAGAAGAATTTTGGGAGTGAAATGGCAGTACAGGGTTAGAAATGAAACTAAGAGAGATTACTCGAGTGCCATATGTGGATGAGATCTTGGAAGCCCCAGGCCTACAAGGATGAGGACTATGAAGCGTGAAGTAGATGATGAATAGAGAAGTGATGATTTAAAAGCTCAAGATACATAATACTGGCGAAATCTAATCGAGGCCCTTTGCGTCAATAGGTGTAGGATATATATATATATATATATATATATATATATATATATATATATATATATATATATATATATATATTATATATATAAAATATATATATATATATATATATATATATATATATATATATATATATATATATATATATATATATATATATGGTCGCAGAGAATAGTTATAATTACCACGTATTGGTGGTGATGCTTGAACGCCTAACATGGCCATCGAAGCTGAGGAGACGAACCCAAATTATGTAGATGTTTGACCACAACAACCGACGTTGCATTCCTGCTAAAAGCGTGTTCCCTTGCAAAAGATGCTTCTTGTCATCGAGACAATTGCTTGAGTTTCTTCATCTTTATACAGGCTATGTAAAATCCTTTCAGTACTTGCCGAGTACCAATATAATTAAATGTAATTTATTGTGCAAATTTACTTGTGCCACTGTGTACCCTAAAATTCATTCAAATTTTTTCAAGGCGGTGTTAGCTACTTGTTATAATATCTACCACTTAAGAACTTCCATGAAAGTGAAATCATTTAATTTTACGATGGCATCAACGACTTTTTCAAACTTATATTATTAGAAGAGATGATATAGATAAAAATATTCAAGTGGATCACCATTGGGAAACGAGGACGCTTAAATACCTCTGTAGAGAACAAAGAGGGAAACAAAGAAAGGGAGAAATATTAAAGATGCATCGAAGGTCAAGTCTATTAATCTGAGACTATTTTCTTCTGTCAACAACAAGGTTTCTAATCACAAGATGGACGGGGGATATTTCCATGATAATTGAGAATAAAATTAAGCCTATTTCTTCTTATGCGATAAAATGATTTCCTTTCACCATATCTAAATTTCGCCTTAATGACGATTACCAAACAGCATATTGATTAGACTGGTGACCTATCAATCCATCCATCCATCCATCAAGCACTAAACTACAGAATTTTATCTCCTTTGATTTTACAGTTCTTCTTGGAACTGGTATACGGAAAACACACCGCTTCTGGAATAAAATTATTATTTTCTAATGAAAGAAAACGATTTTAATTAGTTTCATATCAATAACAAGTAGCCTACAGTATACACCTGGTAAAATTTTTTTCGGATTCTTTCTCTATAAACCATTTAGAAAAGGACTTAAAGGAATACAAGAAAACGCAACAATTTAATCAACCAATTATAAAAAAGTCAGACGATCTCCCAAAATTATCTAACTAACTTTAACCTCAAACAAAATGCAAAACTTCCATGAATAACGTTTCAATAAGGAACTAAACAAGAATAATTTCAGTTGACATTTCTTCATGATAGACCCCTTGGGGAAATGGAAGGAATACAAAATATGCAATTCCCTTTGGTAATAAATGGTTTAGCAATTAATCTCATTTTCCCTCAAATATCTATTTCCTTTCAGGAACCAACTAGTTCTTTACTTCAACCCTTCCTTCGCTTTAATATTAAAGTAAATAAGCTGGGAAATTTAATTCATTTATCTTTTAGCCGCCAAATGGGGTTACTCGGGAACACAGGTGGCTCGCTTAAGTGCTATCAATTTATCAGACTTAACAGTTTTACTACGTATAGTGATAGGGCCGAATACTGAATTCACAGATATTGAATGCATATATATATATATATATATATATATATATATATATATATATATATATATATATATATATATATATATACTGTATATATATAAATATATATACACACATAAATGCGTATGTATGTACTTTATGTAAAAGAATTATTCTTTAACTTATTGTAATACTCAATTTTTTCTTCAAAATTTTACTTTGATAGATGGAAATTTAAGGACTTCTATTATAACGCCAATAACAGAACTAATCTAATTATGTTCAAGATGTTAGCAACAAAATATGACTCATAATTGAAATAAGTTAACTTGTTACCACTGCAAAAGGCAATTGACCAAAATGTACCCATGAGTATTCATAAAACTCTACAGAATTACATCTACTGTATATTTGTGGTGGACAGTTCATATTGACATCGCTTCCGAGTTCAGTTGCTTTGTTTAAATTTAAAAAAAAAAAAAAAAGACTGTTCTTTTTAATACCATCGTACAGGACATTTTCAAATACACAAATTGATCATACATTAAAGACATATAATTATGCCATTTTAATTACGAATCTTACGTACGTACAATTAACAAAAACACTCATGTTGAGGAGAGAGAGAGGAGAGAGAGAGAGAGAGGAGTGAGAGAGAGAAGAGAGAGAGAGGAGAGAGAGAGAGGAGAGAGAGAGAGAGAGAGAGAGAGAGAGAAACTTTACCTTAGAATTATGACGTCCATGGCCAATGTTCCCTGACCTTCCTCAATAAATTACTGCTGACCGGCTACACTCTTACGCAATCGCTTGCCGAAATTATCCAAGCTAATTTAAGATTCCATCAACAAACAATAACGCTGACAAAACTTGACGTAATATTTTATAAGGAATATGTACCTCTCTTTCTAGGTATGAGAGAGAGAGAGAGAGAGAGAGAGAGAGAGAGGAGAGAGAGAGAGAGGGAGAGAGAGAGAGAGAGAGAGAGAGAGAGATTTTATTCCACTTCGTCTGCCCTTCACAGTCTATCCTTATATCTGAAGTTATTTTAATCATTTGAGAGAGAGAGAGAGGAGAAGAGGAGAGAGAGAGAGAGAGAGAGAGAGAGAGAGAGAGAGAGAGAGAGAGAGGAGAGCTTTTAGCCGGTGTGTCCATGGCTATCTCTCTTGAAATAGTATTTTTTCTCATTTTTAAGGGCACATCTCTCTTAATCTTCCAAAAGTGATACGCATATTGAGAAAGATATGGACTGCAAATTGAGAAAATCTTCAGAATTAATACTTGCATTATATTATTCTACCTTCATAGCAGTCATCAAAACGGATAAAAAAAAATTTAAGCAAATGCCATAAAACCATTATGGTCCACATCTAAACTGTATATGAAAGTGTCATTCATAAATAAAAAGAAGTTATTTTAACTGTAGTGGAAAATATTGGAGTTATTTATTGCGCAAAGTTGTTAAAATGGGGCAGAATTGAACTCTTATAGAATTAATGCCACTGAGGCAGCCACAGTTTCCCATCAAAAAATGCATATAAGCGGGTCTCCTTCTTGAATAGCATTATCTATATTATCATAATTAACAGATTCGAAGGGTAGTAAACTGGGTACTGACTACCCCGAACATCAAAGTAACCAAAATGGTTCACTGATGAGATAAGGACCATCTATTAGGGGCGCCGTAGTTGAACGTATAAGAACGGAAATACAATTGGACATTTTAGGTTTAGTGGTCATTATGATATTCATGTTTTGCTACAAAGGATACTGAGATTCGTTAAAATTAACTTTTGTATACATTAACGACAATAGGATATCTAAGAAACAGAAAGAAGAGAATATGCAAAGTAGGAATTATAATTTGCGCTATTATTATGAACTCAAATTGACTCTTTGTGCTCCTTTTCGTCGAATAGTTCATGAAATTGTTTCTTCTCTTCGCTTCCTAAGCTTCTAAACTTTCATTCTGCCCTTGAAGTGAATTCTTGAGTAAGTGAAATGTGGAAAATTTTCAAGTTTTATATCTGGTGTTCGGAACACGTACAAAGAGCCTAAAGTTGAAAATCCTCAGTATCAAAACCAATTCAAAGTCGGCCTGGATTGAGTATAATTTCTACTGTATGATGTTGCCAAAATCGCCTACTCCCCAACATCCCCGTTAAAAAACTAAAAAAAAATTACTCTTGTAATGAAGACAACAGACACCATAAACAGAAAATATGCTTAACGTAGAGAACCTCCTCGGTATCCAGGTCAATTCAGAAATGCTAAGAATCTTGTCTTCGTCAATATTGATGAAAAAGTATATCTGTCTCATTATATCGTTGAAAAAGTATATATCAATTTTTATTACATGCTTAAAGGTTTAAAGACCACTCATGAATGGTAGAGGCAAGGGACAGGGACAAAACCCTAGAGACTGACCATATATACATATGATCAGTGCCCAAGCTAGGGTCGAGAAGGGCCAGGAAACAGCTGCTGATGACTGCAGGCTCCCCAAAACCCCATCCTTAGCTCAAATGGATGGTGAGATTATAAACATTAAAGAAACTAACGAGTTTGAGCAGGATTTAATGCCCCCCCCCCTCCTATTTCTTAACAGACACACTCCTCAATTCGCCAGTATAGTATTTGTGTCCGAGTAGAAAACCGATCTGGACAGATTGTCTTCTAGATGGCTGTTATTTTGGTCAATAGTAAATAATTTCTTTATGCAAAGGGAACAATCACGAATAAAGCAGTACAATTTAATCTAAATCACAAAGAAAATGTATAATAATTGAAACGTACTAATAGACTGCTTATCTCTAAGACACTTAAAACCTTAAGATCATCAATATTACTTCAAACCCTTCCTTTTCATACAAATGCAAACTGTCATGGAGCGGAAGACTGTTCAATCAATTTGCTAACATTGTTATCGCTGAGTTTATTAGATTCTGCTACAATGTATCCATTTGATTTTCAATGGTTTCAAACGAATGACCCTTAACCTGCTTTTAGGAAAAAAAAAAAAAAAAAAAAAAAAAAAAAAAAAAAATGAACCGTCTTAACTTGAAACAGAGTTTAATAATAACAATAAAAGCAGTGGTGTACACTGCATACTAACGAAAACAACAGATTAAAGTACTGCTTTATATAGTAAGTAAATGAAAATAGGCATAACATGTAAAACCTTGAAACCAAGGAGAAATTAAAATCCTCCTGCAAATATGGCAGTAATATCTTTACTCGGTAATAGAAATACATCACACAAGGGGGCTAACATTACGGTGTGGCTTTAATAAAATACTCAGCTAATTGAAAAGCTGCAGAATAAAAGTAATCATGACAAAGCCGACAAACGTTTGTTTGAATAAACGAAGACACAAGCGTGCAAAGAAATAACTATCATAATGTGTTGAATACAAATAGGAAAAAAATTGTAAAAATGCAAAGAAGTTTCTCTGAACCAAATTACAATTGTAAAGAGCCTTTACTAATGTTGCAAGAATACGTATTCTAGTAAATAAGATGTTGCCTAAGATCATCTCCTGAGCCAGTATTTGTTTTCAAACGAAATAATGTCAAAAGGTAAAATTCAACTAAAATAGAGGTTGAAAATCACTGCTGTTTGGAATATAGTAGTAGACACACACTTCTCATAAAGCGAAGTAGCAATCACGGCACTCAACTTGAGCCTGGCGCATTCACAAAGGTAATATATAATTTCATCAATGTGCGATGAATTCCTTTGTTTGATATTCAATAGCAGATGTCGGGAGTCTCGGAATACTGAAATAATTCTGACCGCATCTCGAACCCCTCGTTCCTTCTATAAGGGATTCTAAAAAAAATAATGTGGAACTGCCGTTACCTTCCCGATAGACTTTCCCGCCGTGGCCCTCACGAACACCTTTGCTGAAGATACGCCAATCATGCGTCAAACTCTGTCACTTATAACGATGCAGGTCAAAATAACCATATGTGAAATTAACTACCTGCGTTTCTGAGTTTCGTTTGATATAATTTTGACGTTACCTTTGAAGGTACCCACAAGGGACAAGATAACATCCAAGCCAAAAGCATCTATGTCGTCTTTCTAAAGCTATTGCAGTGTAACTATATATCTCTATCCATATAGCTAGATAGGTAGGTTGATATATGTATGGATCTTTATTTATCAGCTATCATTACATTACAAGCCCCCCCCCTTCCATTTCCAAATTTCGCGGATAATGAGGGGTATATTTCATAGCGTAATTGTACTTTAAATCTAAAATAAATTACAGCAGTGATGTACTATATCGAAATAATATAGTACAGTGCATTAAAAATCTATACTAGCAATATTATCCCTATCTCTCTCTCTCTCTCTCTCTCTCTCTCTCTCTCTCTCCTCTCTCTCTCTCTCTCTCTCTCTCTCTCTCTCATATACGCATGAGCCTTTTAATGTGCTGTAGTACACTACAACTGGCGGATCATGAAAATTGTGTTTTATATTCTATATTACTAAAATAATAACATAATACTGTTCTGTATGATCACCTTAATTCAACAGTAATGAAAAAACACAATAACTTCATCACCATCGCCTGAAAACTATTCGGCGCTCATGTTATATAATAACCATTTGTATAAAAGATATTAGCAAAGGAAATTATTACAAGACGCCCTTAAAACATATTGCTGTACTGTATACGATTAGTTAATATTTATTCATATGAAATTCCTGATAAAATCATTGTAATAGGTGATCAGCGATATGTAGATTTCGATATTTCTCTCTCTCTCTCTCTCTCTCTCTCTCTCTCTCCTCTCTCTCTCTCTCCTCTCTCTCTCTCTCTCTGTGTGTTTAAAATAAAATTAAAGAGTTGTAAGATTTTCATTTACGTAAGTGTATTTTTTTAGGCTGAAAAATAATGAAGATAGAATTGATCTGAAAAAAAAAAAAATATGAACCTGAAATTTTCTTAAAGATACCAAATCCTGAAAATATTAAATATGTTCAACTCTACACAATATTAATGTTTTATACTTAAATAAAACACTAAAAGACGAAATAAATTTTCCAATTATTATAATTTACCTGTTAAAATTAATGACTTGGTGTTAATGTCATCAAGATAAAAATATACTCAGAGCTGAACACATTCTTGCTCTCATACTACGACGTCTACAAAGAGATTTCTTTAAAAAAAAAAAAAGGTGCAGATTATTACAACTTACAGATAAAAAAATTATAGAAAATTATTACTTTAACAAACGACCGAATATCCTTTATAATTCACTTACTCGGTGTGTGGTGGAGCGGAAGGTGTAGGTTAAAATAGTAAAGGGGAAAGGTTTGTAAACTGGAGCTTTATTGAGTATCATACAGGAAGAGGAATTTATATAGCATTTTATGCAGTCAATTCATCAATACAACATGAATACATGGAGAATATATTGGGAAAATCTAAATAATAGAAGATAAGGATGACAAGGAACAAGGAAGGGAATAGGGAATAAATAGAGTGAAAAAATAAATGCAAATGGAATAAAAAAAGGAAAGGATGTGAAAAACCTTTCAGCGATTGATATTCAATAAAAATAATACAACCAAATGTAGGTCGAAATACTGAATAAAAGGGAATAAGGATAATAAGGAAGGGAATACAGGCATGAGTAAACTAGATTGAAACGAAGAGAAAAATTTAATGGATAAGTGGATATAGAAAAGAGGGAAAGTGAATAAAAACTTTCAGCCTTTAGAGCAACACTCCCGTTACTTGAAACATGACTTTTCCACAGCCTATTCTACTGAATAGTGATGCAATGGTACGTGGTTTTTAAATTTTTCCCAGTTTCCATTTTAGAGACTGCGGTCAAGTTAATTTTCTGCAGGTAATTTTTTTCCCTAATAGTCCTAATAGTATCAATAGTTGAACAACGCATAGTCAAAACATAGGTTTAACCATATAGACAGTAATAAATATATATATATATATATATATATATATATATATATATATATATATATATATATATATATGTGTGTGTGTGTGTATCATCTCCTCCTACGCCTACTGACGCAAAGGGCCTCGGCTAGATTTCGCCTGTCATCTCTATCTTGAACTTTAAATCATATTCCATTCATCATCATCTACTTCACGCTTCATAGCCCTCAGTCATGTAGGCCTGGGTCTTTCAACGATTCTAGTGCCTTGTGGAGCCCAATTCCAAGTTTGATGAACTAATCTCTTGGGAGTGCGAAGAGCATGCCCAAACCATCTTCATCTACCCCTCACCATGATCTCGTCCACACAAGGCACTCCAGTAATTTCTCTTCTACTTTCATTTCTAATCTTATTTCTCCATTTAACTCCAATATTCTCAAATCTACTAAATCTGTTGGAGACTGTTTCATTGTCATACCATGACTCATGTCCACACAGTATCACAGATCTCACTAAACTCATATAAAGCCTGATTTTTATATATGTAATTTCAGGCGATTTGATTTCCAAATTTTACTTAACCTAGCCATTGTCTAATTTACCTTTTTTTAATCTCTCACTAACTCTGATTCTAAACATCCTTTATTAGAGATCATAGTTCCTAAATATTGAAATGATTCCACCTCATTAATCCTTTCTCCTTTCAATGATATTTAATTTTCCATTGCATATTCAGCTCTCATCATCTGTCTTTCTTCTATTTATCTTAAACCCAACTTCCCGTGTTATTTCATGCATTCTGGTAAGCATGCTTTGCAAGTCCTGCGGTGTTCTGCTAATATATATATATATATATATATATATATATATATATATATATATATATATATATATATATATATATATGTGTGTGTGTGTGTGTGTGTGTACATATATATATATATATATATATATATATATATATATATATATATATATATATATATATATATATATATATATATATGTGTGTACATATATATATATATATACACTGTATAATATATATATATATATATATATATATATATATATATATATATATATATATATATATATATATATATATAAACACGGTGAAAGGATTTGTGTAGCACCATGATCAGTGAAACTGTACAAATTAGGGCGACCCATAATAGGTTGGTTTGCTGTGAGCGATCTGGCTAAAATCTCCCTCCATCACCAATCCACAGTGGCCAGCGTGGTGATGAAAACTGACTTAACCCCGACATGAATTGACATGCCCGATGTCTTTATCCGGCAGTAGACTAGAAACAATTGAATTTGTTGTTGTTATTGATTTGAGATTATATATATATATATATATATATATATATATATATATATATATATATATATATATATATATAATGTAAATATCACCCACGAAATGCATTTAATACCGAATTCTATCTTGGGAAATACATATCCACTTGGAATTCATTTTATGGTAACAGCTTCTGGCCGGGTGGTGATTCGAACCACCACCTGCACGGCTAGAAACTATGCTTGGCAGGGACCCTATCGACTCAGCTATCAAGAGAGACTAAAAGTTTATGACAAGTCCCCCTACATATTCCTGTCGAATTCAGGATTCTGTTCATAGACTTGAAATAGACCCATCTCCACCATGATAGCTGAATCGTGAGTTTGCAACACGTGGTTATTTTAATGAACATATATCACAAGCACACGTGATTTTAATTAATGTAAATATCACCCACGAAATGCATTTAATACCGAATTCTATCTTGGGAAATACATATCCACTTGGAATTCATTTTATGGTAACAGCTTCTGGCCGGGTGGTGATTCGAACCACCACCTGCACGGCTAGAAACTATGCTTGGCAGGGACCCTATCGACTCAGCTATCAAGAGAGACTAAAAGTTTATGACAAGTCCCCCTACATATTCCTGTCGAATTCAGGATTCTGTTCATAGACTTGAAATAGACCCATAAACTTTTAGTCTCTCTTGATAGCTGAGTCGATAGGGTCCCTGCCAAGCATAGTTTCTAGCCGTGCAGGTGGTGGTTCGAATCACCACCCGGCCAGAAGCTGTTACCATAAAATGAATTCCAAGTGGATATGTATTTCCCAAGATAGAATTCGGTATTAAATGCATTTCGTGGGTGATATTTACATTAATTAAAATCACGTGTGCTTGTGATATATGTTCATTAAAATAACCACGTGTTGCAAACTCACGATTCAGCTATCATGGTGGAGATGGGTTTATTTCAAGTCTATGAACAGAATCCTGAATTCGACAGGAATATGTAGGGGGACTTGTCATAAACTTTTAGTCTCTCTTGATAGCTGAGTCGATAGGGTCCCTGCCAAGCATAGTTTCTAGCCGTGCAGGTGGTGGTTCGAATCACCACCCGGCCATAAGCTGTTACCATAAAATGAATTCCAAGTGGATATGTATTTCCCAAGATAGAATTCGGTATTAAATGCATTTCGTGGGTGATATTTACATTAATTAAAATCACGTGTGCTTGTGATATATGTTCATTAAAATAACCACGTGTTGCAAACTCACGATTCAGCTATCATGGTGGAGATGGGTCTATTTCAAGTCTATGAACAGAATCCTGAATTCGACAGGAATATGTAGGGGGACTTGTCATAAACTTTTAGTCTCTCTTGATAGCTGAGTCGATAGGGTCCCTGCCAAGCATAGTTTCTAGCCGTGCAGGTGGTGGTTCGAATCACCACCCGGCCATAAGCTGTTACCATAAAATGAATTCCAAGTGGATATGTATTTCCCAAGATAGAATTCGGTATTAAATGCATTTCGTGGGTGATATTTACATTAATTAAAATCACGTGTGCTTGTGATATATGTTCATTAAAATAACCACGTGTTGCAAACTCACGATTCAGCTATCATGGTGGAGATGGGTCTATTTCAAGTCTATGAACAGAATCCTGAATTCGACAGGAATATGTAGGGGGACTTGTCATAAACTTTTAGTCTCTCTTGATAGCTGAGTCGATAGGGTCCCTGCCAAGCATAGTTTCTAGCCGTGCAGGTGGTGGTTCGAATCACCACCCGGCCAGAAGCTGTTACCATAAAATGAATTCCAAGTGGATATGTATTTCCCAAGATAGAATTCGGTATTAAATGCATTTCGTGGGTGATATTTACATTAATTAAAATCACGTGTGCTTGTGATATATGTTCATTAAAATAACCACGTGTTGCAAACTCACGATTCAGCTATCATGGTGGAGATGGGTTTATTTCAAGTCTATGAACAGAATCCTGAATTCGACAGGAATATGTAGGGGGACTTGTCATAAACTTTTAGTCTCTCTTGATAGCTGAGTCGATAGGGTCCCTGCCAAGCATAGTTTCTAGCCGTGCAGGTGGTGGTTCGAATCACCACCCGGCCAGAAGCTGTTACCATAAAATGAATTCCAAGTGGATATGTATTTCCCAAGATAGAATTCGGTATTAAATGCATTTCGTGGGTGATATTTACATTAATTAAAATCACGTGTGCTTGTGATATATGTTCATATATATATAATATATATATATATATATATATATATATATATATATATATATATATATACATATATATATATATATATATATATATATATATATATATATATATATGATTAACAACGATGTCCTCATCTACCATTAGATAAGAGAACAAGATAACAGAGGCTTGAACAACGCAATCATTAGATTGGACATTTCCAAAGTAGATATAAGAAGAGGATGGCGATTTCATTCGTTAAAAATAAATTCTCTTCTCAGCAGATATAGTCTTTATCGGCTGAAAGATTATATATTTCTGTCCATTACTATTTACAGAATATTTCATTCAAATAACTGAGAAGTTAAAGAGCTTGGTAATTTAGTCGTTTTTATGTGAAGGATGGGGTAAGAAAATTACTTATGGTTTAAGCAATCTATTTCAGAAAATAATTTACTGATACAAATCCAATAAAGTAAATTTTACGAATAAACACTACTGCAGAAGTGCAGTGGAAATCCTAAATTAATGAGAGTTTTATGAGTAATTGTATAAACATCTCGTTTTCTGTGAGAAGAACTTGATTAGTCTCAAAGAAAACTGAGCCTGTTAGGGTGAAATGCGATACAAATTTGATGCGAATTAAGATCCGATTAAGTAACCCACCTCAAATTGATATACAACAAAACATTCCGTGAAAAACAGTAAATTATTGAAATACTAAACTACTGCCGATACCTTCCCATGGACGAGTAAATAGAGAACTTACCTGTCACTAACAAAACTATAGCAGTGCCAGATATGCCTATTGAAATTCTTTCAACTGTATCGAGATATTTCATGACAAGTTCAGGTAGGAATATTACTTTCAATAGCATGAAAACCAGGGACGAAAAAACTTTTTTAACGCAAATACTTCGGTGCAAACACAACTCGCAAAAAAAAATTATATTCCGTAACAGCGCACTCATTTGTGTTGGAGTGACATGTTCCAATTCCAGGTTTTGGAGAGCTGGCTGAAGGCAGTGATGCAGGAGACTTCTATCTTCACAGAGGGGCCAGTTAAAGCAACCTAATTGGAAAATGTGTGGCAAGAAGCCACTTCTCTTGTCTCCCAAGGATCATCAAATCAAGGTAAACCATTCCTGACACACGTATCAAAATATTTGAAAATATCAAAGTTGGGATAAGCAATTCTAGCCGAGTGTTAAACGTAGCATTTCGTAGCCATTTTGAAGAAAGAATAATGAGCAGCAGGTCTGAAACTGACATTATATTTTAAGTGTACAAACATATAAACGGTGTCAAACATTGACATGTTTAGTTACAGCAATAAGGAAATAAACATAGCAAATGTGACAAATTATCCAATCCATAAATTTTATGAAAATTTGCCAGTGTAGACAATGCAGTAGGTGTAGACACGACGTCCGAAAGAGAGTGCCTGGAAACTTTAAAGCATTGGGCAGTGTTGGAAAAAGGGGCATGGAATTTCTTTATCTCGCATCTGAAAGTTTTTTATCAGAATAGAAAGTGTTCCACATAAGCTAACCATCTGAGAAATACAAATCAACTTTGCAAATACTGTAAGATTTTAATCTCTAATATTACTTTCCTAAGGTTATTAAGTTATTCTGAATTATATCTCTGACAAGGGTATTTTATAAAAATCGTGATATGTGGTGCTATTGTCGTAATTTACTTGTTCGAACAGAATCGAAGTTCCGCTTTACAATGGGTATTTGGAAAACATTTTCTGCATTGATGGACGTAATAATTTTGAGTGGCTGAAAAAAATAATAAATAAAAAATGTTGAATCAAATCTAACAAATACACAAATATACCAGCCAAAATCCAATGAAAATTTCCATATCTATTCCTGCACACACACACACACACACACACACACACACACACACACACACACACACACACACACAAAATCCCAAAAGTAATATATATGTCTGAAATAAAATCAAGAAAAATTCCATTCTAATTCCTTCATACATAAAACATAGTAAAAACGAAACATCCGTATCAATTCTAAAAAATATTCACATCATTTCCCGTCGATTATCTACTTAAATTTTTTGCCATTATCTAAACATGAGATATATATATATATTCGGTACTTCAGTCCATTGCAAGAGATGACCATTTTTATTTGATTTATAAAAGAAAACATAACAAATTGAAATTCGTCATATACAAATAAAACTAACATGAAATGTCCTTCGAATATCACAGGTGAGATATTCCTAGAGCCACAGATACGTCCAGCATAACATTCAAATCCGAGAAATAAATGGAATGCCATATAAAGGGGTCCAGACCTCTTCACCACAAAACGTTTTGCGGCATTCAGTTTCACACTGCGTTAATAATGCTTTCCTGTTTTCGTAGTTATTTTGGTGTCGCTTCAACATTCTTGTCTTGTGTTTCATTCAAGGAAATATTCTGTGAAATATTGTATATCGCGTTATCTAGCAAACTGGACTTTCATGGACGTCCAAGAACAACTGAAAAATAAAATATATTAAAAGTGTACATATATATATATATATATATATATATATATATATATATATATATATATATATATATATATATATATATATATAATATTATATATATATATATATATATATGTGTGTGTATGTATAGACAATATATATATATATATATATATATATATATATATATATATATATATATATATATATATATATATGTATATTCCTTAACAGGCATATTCGTTCATAACCGCTTTATATTCAAATACATTCGAACTTGTAACCAAATGCGCATCAAAACTTTTAAGGAAAGGAATTCACGCATATTTTGAAGATGAAGTAATATTGCAATACAGCCCCGTACAAAAAAGGTAGACTTGATAACGGCAAAAGCTCCAAGGTAAACTACTCAATGATATATTGGTACCTAATTCGAAATTATATTCATCAAAACGACTGCCACTATCACGCTCTCTTATATCAGCACATAATCACTTATGAAAATAAACCGGCCCAAATATAAAAACAATTGGATTTGAATTATCAAATAGTTTTAAATTCTAACTATTCTTAAATTGAGACATACATACTGCGTTTTACATAGCCTTGTTTTTCTTGGTTAATAATCTATATTGCTTTAATGAAATTTGTTTAAAATTCTATTGGTCTCTCAAGGTAACTATTCTTAAATATTTGTAAAACGGTGAATCTTCAGTTCCAAAAGCCATAGGCTAGGTCTCACGTTTGGCGATCTGACAACGTTATTTCGATACAAATTAAGGATTTTTTACTGGTTTCATTTTATATGACTAGGCTAGAAAAACCAACCTTCACCATCAAATAATATAATGATGCTCTGTAACTTTTACTTCCACATTTTCACATTTATTTTCTTAATATATCTGCTATACAAATCAAGTCCGTAAAGGAAGTAAGAGATATTGTCTGAATGAGATACGAGAGCTTCGATAGGAAACTCTAACTGAGAATAACAAAAGATGACACGCAACATTTCTCTTGTAAGAAAATGACTATCAAAGGGAATGACGGTTGTTGTCAACTACATTCCTGAAAATTTAAAATACCCCAAGATAGAGCTGGAACGAAAAAAAAATATAAAAAAATATAATATATTTCGTTTTATCAGTAATATTTATTTAATCGAATAACAATGCAGAATACGACATTCTTATCATCACAGTAATTATAACAATAAAACATATTGATATAGAGGTAAAGTAGGCCTACTGCAGTCGAGTGCTCTAAAATGACGGATGTCTTTCCCATTAT
>NC_090727.1:17328058-17423058 GCF_036898095.1 Palaemon carinicauda | reverse complement strand
ATTTAAATAAAATGTAAAAGGCTATTGACAAGGTTAGTGGGAAACTTAATGAGCAGAATAATGCAGATTTAATTTGTACACCTGTTTTTACGCTTTCCACATATTGTTATGAATATAATCATCATTAGGATTCGATATAATTATAAAACTATTTTTAAATTACAAAGGAATAATATAATCTCTGTAAGAGCGGAGATATTACTTTGTAATATGTAGAATAAAACTTAAGACTTTTTTAAATAATAAAAAGTTTCTCTTGCCATAGCATAGAACATAATAAAGGCCTCCCACCAATACAACTATAAAAACCGAAATAAAAAAAAAACTTTAGGGAAAGAGAGAAAAAATCAAAGAATCTTTCCAGAGAGAGAGAGAGAGAGGAGAGAGAGAGAGAGAGAGAGAGAGAGAGAGAGAGAGAGAGAGAGAGAGAGAGAGAGAGAGAGAGAGAGAGTGGAATACTCTCAAACTTCTAAAACTTGGGCTGAAGAGTTATCGCCTTAAGGAGGCAACTCCGGGAAGTTTTCTTTAGATGAAAGAGGAAACTATACAGTTCCTCTTTTACTTAATTTGCTCTCTCTCCTTTCTCTTATATTTTTCCACTTTTTTCTGAGTCCTCTTAAAACACTTTATACCACATAATTCCCTCTCCTATGATAAAAATAGAAGTAATACTGATAAAAATTTATACAAATTGACTTGTGTGTATTCGCAGGAGACGTAGTATTATGGATTTGTTTTTTACACTTACCAGGAGACCTTGGAAAGTATGGGGTTTCTATATGAAATATTTAGGCAGATCTAAAACTAGTGCTAGAATTGGACACAAATTATATAAATTAGTGATTTGGTTGTGGCGCTTGGGAACAGGCTGCAAGAGGGACACGTTGCAGTGTTGATCTTAAAAACTATAATATTCTGCGATTGTGTATCCTATTGTAAATAACATCACACTAATGGTTTTACTTTGTTATCGGGTTGCAACATAACGAGTATTTAAAGGATAAATTAATATTTCTAGATTCCAAATTTAATTAAACCAATCCCATTTCTGGGTCAACTTCTGACTCGTAGAAATTAGAACGTATAATGAATTTGCAATAATTTATTTGTCAATTTACAGCTTTCCTATTCATCAAGGTTTATAAAAATCCTTCTCTGTTAAGATTTGTGTTTCAGAATGACAGTGAAGAATTTTAATATTGAGGTCAAAACAAGGTCTTAATTCTCTTACCCAAACGCAAACCCTTAGAGTAAATTTGCAAGAAAATTGTTGCAAAACTCGGGGTAAACAATGATTTTGTTTACACATAACGAGATGATGCCAGAGAAGAGTTCTAAAAACAAACACCGTTAAATCGATGAAACTTTCGTTTCCGAATAGACATCAAATAGTTCAGGATACTCACAAGTAGAATAATAGAATATGTTTACTTCCTTTCTCCCTCTCTCTTTATGCACACAAGCACGCACTCAAGCACGCACGCAAGCACACACACAGATATATATGCATATATATAAGCATGCATATATATATATATATATATATATATATATATATATATATATATATATATATATATACACACACACACACACACATATATATATATATATATATATATATATATATATATATATATATATATATATATATATATATATATATAATATATATATGTATATATATACACACACCAGTTCTAGCAGACATAATGTTAGCACAACAACTGAAAATGTTACCAAAAGAAAACACTGACAAACCTAAAGAGATTTCCCTTATTTAATAAAAGTCAGAAAAAAAAAATGTCATACACAGGAATAAGAGGGAATACTATGTAAAAAATATAAAAGACAAACATAAAATTAAATTTCCACATCAAGAAATATTCAATATTCTTGGCAAGAAAGATAAAGATTAATTATTTCACGACAGGGAATGATGGTTAAAATGGTATTGGACCTTCTCATGGTAAAAAGGAACTATTTATTGCCAAATATAATGCCGTTGGGTAAACATAAGCATATAATAAATAATCGGTCTATTTCTTCTTGACAACCTTTCCGTAAGGGTAGAAGAGACTCTTTAGCTATGGTAAGCAGCTCTTCTAGGAGGACACTCCAAAATCAAACCACTGTTCTCTAGTCTTGGGTACTGTCATAGTCTCTGTACTATGGTCTTCCACTGTTCTCTTGCTTGACGGTACACTCGGGCACACCATTCTCATTTCTCTTCATCTTATTTTGTTATAGTTTTTATAGCTTATATCGGAAATATTTATATTAATGTTACTGGTCTTGAAATTTTTTCCCCTTGTTTCCTTTTCTCACTGGGCTATTTTCCCTGTTGGAGCCCCTGGGTTTATAGCATCCAGCTTTTCCAACTAGGGTTGCAGCTCAGAAAGCAATAATAATAATAATAATAATAATAATAATAATAATAATAATAATAATAATAATCTCCTTAAAACTCTTTTGGTAGCAACGGTACTTTAAATATTTAAAGATTTTCGGCAACTACATACCGTTGTGGCTTATGAATAAATGAATGAATGAATGATTAGAAGTTCTGTGGCTTCTGAAGACTAGCATTTTTCATGAGCGTTCCTTCGATCTTCCGCAACGCTTCTTCCTTCATCGTTTTCCTCGAGTCTTCCTTTTCAATTAAGACCACTTTAAGCCTTTCGCTTCACAGTGACTCATATGAAATGCAAATTGTGAATGATAGCGCTCTTTGAGCATTCAGAAATGGAGAATAAGGTGTTGCGACGATAGAAGTCTTTTAAAAGACAGAGAGAAAGAAAGAAACAGTTTTAAAAGTGGTTCGGTAACATAGAGGAAAAGGAATCCGAAGATGCTACGGGGAAGAGATTTTGCCTTTTAAAAGATAGAGAGCGGTGAGTAGCATTTGACAAGTAGTACTCTACCAAACAGGAAAGAGATGCTGTCTAACACAATCTTGACTGGTAGGAGACCTCTGTGTTACGCCAAACGCAATAATCTATGACGATGGTCTTATTAGCACACACATTTGTATGTGTATATATATATATATATACATATATATATATATATATATATATATATATATATATATATATATATATATATATATATATATATATATATACACACACACACACACATATATATATATATATGTGTGTGTGTGTGAAAGAGAAATTTACGTTGGAAACTTCTTTAAAAATAATTTTTCATAACAAGCAATTAAGAAATGTACTGAAAAAAACAAAGACTTAAGAAAATTTGGCTTCTTGTTCCAGCAAGCTATCTCTCTCTCTCTCTCTCTCTCTCTCTCTCTCTCTCTCTCTCTCTCTCTCTCTCTCTCTCTCTCTCTCTTCAACCTACAATGACGTTACAATTCAAATAAAAGTTTCTTTGAAGAAAACAAATGTAATCTTATAAAATTCTCAGCTACACAAATCACGTTTCCTCTCTTCCGTTATCAAAACATTACCTTTACGTAATGGATGATATTAAATATATTTTTTTCTGTGACGTTACGAAGCATCTGTGGAAAAACTTTATATATTTAGTAACAAAAAAAAAATCCTTTCATCCTTCTTGACAGCTGCCGTCTCAAAAGGAATAAAAATGTTATGCGACGTGTACATAATAAATCGTAATGTATATTCATATCGGTTTTCCGTGTGTAACTTCCATAACATCGATAGCGTTTGTAATGATGAGTGTCAGATGGTGGAATACGTCTTTCAATAGTGGGCAAAATGAAAGATTAACTTGATCCGTGTTCAGGGCGGTACATAATGTCTCTAAGGTCTTAAGCTACTGTCATCTTGCACACTAGCATTAAGAAAAATCATCAGCATCTGGTAATTGGGAATATCTTATGTAACCAATAACTTCCTTAATGATAGTACCTACAAAACGTAAAACCTCATTTGCCAAAAGGAATACATTTAGGACGACAACAGAATCGATGGCTATTGTGAAGGAGATGAGTTTCAGTAACAGAATGTATCATAAATAACTCCATTACCCACAATCCTCATTACATCGGAGGTACCTTCTCAATCCTTAGCTTAGTTGAAATCTCTTCTAGACATGGATTTAAAAAATAAAAACCCACTGGATAAATTATTAAACTGAAGTTAAGTACCATTTCCAAACAATAATGGGATTAAGGTAGTAATATATTACATCGACTGATAGCCTTTTCAAATTATAAAGATCTGTCTTTCTTGGGAACCAAGTTTGCTGGTAAGTAAAGTACTCCCCTGAGTTCAGGTTAATCAGACTTTTAAACTGATGTACCTTGCTCAAAAAAAGCTATCCTTAATAGTACATTAACTCAGGTTGAAAATAAAGTAAAATTTTACAGATGAATAAATCACGTCGATGATAGTATAATTTATTCGCAGGAATTTAAAAAAGCTAAAGCAGTTATAAACTCATGAGAGATATATTCATGTGAGCCGTCGGATGGTAAGTTTTACTAATGAGGAACTTCATATTAAACAGTCAAAGTTTAAGCGGAACATTCTGGTATGCCTTAGTTTTACGATACAACAGAATTTGTATAATCAAACTCAGGAAGATTTAAATGCTGGTAAAAACGCGTAAATAATTTTAAATATATCAAATTAATACACAACAGAAAATCCGGAATTAAAGCTCCGTAAAAACTATATAGGCCACAGTTTAAATCGTGAAAAAATGTGTGAAAACGTAATGAGTGAAAGCAAGAGAGGCGGAAAACTACTCGAGGCTAAATCTGGAAACGCAGATGGAGAAAATTTCTTTGACAGAAGAGATTTGGTCAAGCTTCACCTTCCACTTCGATAAATTTATCCTTGACGAGCATATAAAAAGGAGATTTGAAAAAGACAAAATGAAATAAGGTACGAAAAGTGAGTTTTCTTGATGTACTGGAAGGACAGTTATACTTTGGAAAAATCTGAAGGTGGTTTGCTATCTGAATATAATCATAAAACAATTAAAAATATAACAAATAAAGGAATCCATGAAAAGGGTCCCACAAAAGGGTTAATTTGGTAGAAACTAATTCACTGCAAAAACTAAATGAACAAAATTTTCAGCATATAAATATAACAGTTAACGATTTGATCAGTCAATAGGCAGATTGTCGAACCTACTTAAGGATCAACTATTCCATAATAGTCATTACAAATTAGCCTACTTTACCTTATCACTGAAAATCATCAATCCATTAAACAATCACATGGAAAAATATAAAAAATTAAAGTAAGTATTGTCTCATATAAAACCCTTAAATGATAGACATTTGCTGTGGACGTATCCTAATTAAAATGATAGCCACTAAAAGCAAGTCTTATTTAATCAATCTTTAAACGAAATTGATCACTGTCACTCATCGGGTCTCTTTAAAGGCACACTAACACAATGGTTTTATTCTTATTTTACATGATTGCATCTTGTATTATATTTGGTTTTCAAATTATCAGTTGCATATACTGTACATATTTACTTAAAATTTTGACAAAACTTCAATTTTCCTGAACGAATTTTCCTTCCTTTTTGTCCGTAAAACATCACGTCAATAATCGGTTTCAACTTTTATATACGTCATAGTCATAAAACCACATGCTGTATACATATTTTCATTTTCGAGGAGAAACAATATTCTAAGGGTAATAATGCACCCCACATTCCCACTTAATGCCGTCTAATAAGGAAGCACTCTTTCCCCACTGGACCCAATATAGTAAACTGAATGATGATGATGATTATTATTATTATTATTATAATTATCATTATTATTATTATTATTATTATTATCATTATTATTATTATTATTATTATTATTATTATTAATAATAATTGCTAAGCTACAACCCTAGTTGGAAAAGCAGGATGCTATAAGCCCAGGGGCTCTAACAGGGAAAATAGCCCAGTGAGGAAAGGAAAAAGTGAAAAATAAAATATTTTAAGAAGAGTAACATCATTAAAATAAATATCTCCTATATAAACTATATAAACTTTAACAAAACAAGAGGAAGAGAAATTAAATAGAGTAGTATGCCCAAGTGTACCCTCAAGCAAGAGAACTCTAACCCAAGACAGTGGAAGACCATGGTACAGAGGCTATGGCACTACCCAAGACTAGAGAACAATGGTTTAATTTTGGAGTGTCCTCCTAGAAGAGCTGCTTACCATAGCTAAAGTCTCTCTTCTACCCTTACCAAGAGGAAAGTGGCCACTGAACAATTACAGTACAGTAACCCCTTGGGTGAAGAAGAATTGTTTGGTAATCTCAGTGTTGAAAGGTGTATGAGGACAGAGGAGAATATGTAAAGAATAGGCCAGAATATTCGGTGTATGTGTAAGCAAAGGTAAAATGAACCGTAACCAGAGAGAAGGATCTGATGTAGTACTGTCAGTCCAGTCAAAAGATGCCATAACTCTCTAGTGGTAGTATGTCAACGGGTAGCTGGTGCCCTGAAGTTCATGGCGGTGCGTAATGTCCCAGGGATCGGAACGTCCCGACTCAATCTTTCTTACGTTATAGGCTCACTAGATTACTCATCATCTATGCTCTAAAAATAACCTAAATCTATGTATATATTCTAACAACACATTCAATTGGAAAATGCCTTTTCTAGTTCTGAAGGTCAAAAAGTGTTCTTCAACTTCTAGATATCACGTAGCATCTCTCCATTCACAATTCAAATACAACTGCTGTTCTCGACTCAGAATTTTTTTTTTTTATGTTTCTCATCAAGAAACGCAAACTCTGTAAAATTTCGGAATCGCTCCCTTGCCTCGCCTTTCAATTCTTGTTTTACTTGTTCAATATACGGTCACAGCTTCATTCAGCTTCACCGGTTCCGGATTCATCCCTTTCATAAAAAAGGCTGATCGACAATCCAGCAAATATATAGCAGGTCAGACCTCTCAAAACGTTTAGAACTGGATTTTCATCATTTCGGCTTTTCGGGAAACCTGACCTTTGACATTTTTCTAGCTCTAGGAAACGAGTGTGTCATTGTGTTAAAAAAATGGCGACTCTACAAAATAATTCAAAATAATGTTATTCACTGCATCTGAATTCTAAATATATAAAAGTGATTAAATTTCACAAGGTTCCTTAGTCAAAAATTATTGTTATCATAAATACCTAAATCAAAGTAATTTACAGTACCTCGATATACAGAGAACTTGTATGTATCAAATAAAGTGGAAACCATTACTAAGTTTAAAAAGTGACTAACTACGATAGCAATTCCCTTAGTAATAATAATAATAATAATAATAATAATAATAATAATAATAAAAATAATAATAATAATATTATTATTGTTCGAAAGTAAACCGAGCAAGGTATAAAAACGAGTTCATGAATGTTTAAATTTGAACTTTACAACAATAACAAAGAAAAACGTTTGAATAATTTTTAAAGATCAATATTAACATGAATTACATAATTACTTCTACTATTACAACTAATACAATGTAAAACGTGAGAAAGAGATAAGCAAAGCGTAACCTTTCAATTTTGGTAATTTTAAATATAAATGACATTGTCAGATAGATATTTTTGGAACTATCTTACATGAAATAGAGGAGGAATGAAAAATTCCAAGCATATCTGCAAAGTGATTGCTTGGGGTACTAGTACCTGTTGCAGTTTAGTAGTTGACGACTGGAATAAATTTAGTTTATCAACTCAATGGTTCGACAACAGCCTGCCCACTGGGAATGGGTATCAGCGTCAGCTAATAGTTCACGAAAGGATCTACATTAGAGCAACATAATACCAAAATACCATCCAGAGAATCAGGTCCTATCGTCTCAAATACAGTAGTATGGTGATATATATATATATATATATATATATATATATATATATATATATATATATATATATATATATATATATATATATAAGACTGAGAACATTTGTCTAAATATCCAGTTGTATTGGTGGCAGAACCTTGATGATTAGGGCCCCTTATTTTCCAAAGAACACAAAAAGGGTTCATGATTTTTTTTTTTATTACGGAATATTCTCCAATAACGGTAATATCTTTGCTACTTTTTTCACATCCGATGTTTATTTCATGAATGTTAATATCGCTATCCGTACCGTATAAACGTTAATACGTTAAACTTTACCAAATGGAAATGGATGTTGATGGACAAAGGGTATGTATTTCACTAAAACGGTTACTCTAATGGCATCATTTGGAGTACTGAACACGAATTCAACTGCATGGGATTTGATTAATGATACCGCCTATATGAAACGTTTATTTTTGGTGCTATAAAACAACAGGTCACTACACGATAACTTTTTGGCTTCAAATTCCTATTTGCATTTCAATGGCTCTATTTTTACCTCTATAAATGTACTGAAAACATATTTGTATTACATGAAACGGAATATTTTCAAAGTTTTAAAAAATATATATCATGACAGCAATCATTCCGAGAGGCTAATTAACTAACTGCTTGGAAGGTTTGTTACCTGATGACACAGAAATGCTTTTCAGACTTTTTAATATGACGTTGTTACCAGTGTTGTTTCCATGAAGTCTTTCAAAACTGTTTATGAAACTAATTTCCACAATTAACTTGCCTTCTCTTGTGACTCCGTTAAATAAAACTCTACTTGTCCCAGTTCATTACATGATTTGTGTTAAAGCAATGATTAGAATAACAGGGAAGTAGAAATATGATGATTAAGAACAGAATGTCAGGAGAATGGAAGGGCAGCATTGGAAGTGAGGTAAGGTTATTTAGCACTATACATTAATTGTGACGTGACATCATACTTTGGACTGTGTAGTATATCCTGTAAACACAGTAAAAAAAAAAAATCATGTACTTCAATCATGCCTATATCACAAAAATGTCACAAAATAAAAAAGGAAATAATGGATTTCATCAATCGAAGATCCTGAGAACTATAACGATGAATTGAAGAAATGCCATCATAAAATGTTCCACAACAACTACGGAGGCAACACAGCCAACAATATTGAAATCAGTAAAATTATATACGAAGATCTGAATAAGAAGCTTAATAAGCATCTGGAAAAGACTATTGATAACGGTCACAGTGTTAACGGTAGTATGCAAAGATAATTAATATAATCATGAAGGATACCTTACATATATGAAATTAAAACTACCCCCTTGCATCATTCCACGGAATATATATATATATATATATATATATATATATATATATATATATATATATATATATATATGTGTGTATATATATGTATATATTATATATGTATATATATATATATATATATATATATATATATATATATATATATATATATATATATATTACTAGCTAAGCTACAATCCTAGTAGGAAAGGCAGGATCCTATAAGCCCAAGGGCTCCAACAGAGAGAGAGAGAGAGAGAGAGAGAGAGAGAGAGAGAGAGAGAGAGAGAGAGAGAGAAAAAAAAATATATATATATTGTATGTATACATATATATGTTTGTATGTGTTCATATATGTATCCATATGCACACATATACAGTGTAGGATATTTGGCCATGTTACTTTGCGTTTACGATTATTGGATAATTTTGTGGAGTCTTAATATCAGAGGCAGCTCTCTCTGGACAAATGGAGCTCTAGTTAGTTTCCAGGACGACAGGAAACTGCATTTACGTTTCACTGTTTAACATTTTGTGTCAGCGCGTATTTCGAATCCCTTTTTACCCCCGATTCCTCATCAGGACTACAATCCTTGAACAATGGAATTACACCTTGATAAAAAAAATGGGTTATAGTTGTAAAAATCAAAGTTCCATTAAAACTTTAAAATTCCTTAAAATAAAATTTTTTATAACAATATTTAAGCACAAAAAAAAATTTTCCAAAGGCTTCAAAAAATTTCCTAACCAATCTCGCAAGCTTTCCCCCTTTTCAACGATGCTCACGATTCCAATTGTTTGTTTCAAAATTAAACTTAACATTTTATTTCAAAGAATCTTAAAGATTTCATTTAACAATACTTGATAATTAATTTTGGAGAAACCAAATATTTTTTCATCTTAATTTTTACCACCATAAATGTAACTCAATCGTTCAACCAATGTAGTCCTGACGAAGACTCACGTAAAAAGTGTTTTGAAACATTTGTCGACACAAAATAATAAATGGAGAAGCGTAAATGTAGTTTTCCCGTCATACTAACAACCAACTGGACCTCAGTTTGTCCGGAATGATGCTGCCTTTGACTCATATGCGCCATATATATATATATATATATATATATATATATATATATATATATATATATATATATATATATATATATATATATACATATATATATATATATATATATATATATGTATATATACATATATACGTATATATATGTATATATATATACACATATATATAAATATATATATATATATATATATATATATATATTATATATATATATATATATATATATAATGATAAAAGATGTACGTAACGCTGTTTACCAATAAAATAAAAGTTCTTTGAAAATATTTAGATTCGAAGTTTATACAAGGACAAATGTATGTTTGCTTGTTTGAAGCTTTCCTTATTGCTCGAGTGCAAAATATAAATATAAATATAAATCTAGCTGCTCTTATGATAATAAGTTCTAACAAGATATATAAATTGAGTAAGTTTTACATCATGGAGTATGTCGTTGGCTACAGTAAGGATGCTACCTTTCAGATATTCTTTAATATTATATATCTTTACTAAGGACCTTAAGGATAGTAATGAAATCCTTACAAGTGAAAATATACAAAAGCATGATCCTTTCCCATTTTGCTTCAGCGAAATTAACTATATGTGTGAAATTTTTTTATATATATATACATATAGGCCTATATATATATACTGTATATATACATACACACATATACAGTCGTAGAAAAGTAAATAGAATCATGTCCAAATCAAAGCTAAAACAAACCCTCAAGTCATAAACAGGACACATTTCACATAAATAAATAAATAATGAACAGATCTAGCATTGCAAGAAGCAAGATCACCGAAAACCGAAAAGGCAAACGAATTTTAGAGAGCGAGAACAGTGGTAGAGTGTAATATGAGGTATAGACATTTACGGATAGACTCAAGCACTTGAACGTACCTTCTCGAAGACCTTTCCCCTACAACGTGAATCCTTACTATTACTGAAAGAGAGTGAAGCTCTGGGGAAGGAAGTTGTAGGGAGTGAACACCTCTTCAAGAACACGTCTCCGAGCGAGAGAGTACCAAGTCTTTATGAATGCCCCATGACATGGAAATTTTATGTTGTAAATCACTTTTACGGTTGCTGGACTTTTATCTATCTGAATGACTATAAAAGTCCTGACCTTACTTACAAAATGTCAATTTACCACACAATAAAATTTCTACTGCATTTAATGAATTAATTAAAAAATACTTGCAACAAAATGAAAACTATATTTAGGAATAAAAGAATAATAAAAAAAAATACTTTTGTCACCTTGATGTTACAGACACCATAAATGAAGAAAATTAGCAATGAAATAGAACAAGAAATTACTTACTGAAACTAAAATAATTTCGGTGTGAATGTAAATGATTTAGGGCAGATGGTCGTTATATTTTAAAAATGTAAACAGGTCCAAAGAAACCTAATCACCTTTCCAAAGAGGATACGATCTTTTTACCGAGTATCTTAATAAGTACAGAAGAAAATCAAGACTGCAAGAAGGAAATGATATTAATGAAACGGAGATGGTCAGATAGTGAAACTAATAGCCTCACTTTCAAGCACGTGTTAAGTTAATTTTCACATTTTAAAAATTTTCTGTGTTACATTCCTTTACTGACAGCGAAAGTCGTTACATACTTAAACACATTTTTCCTTTAAAGGGTGTCTTCTTCCTCTTCCCCGCCGTTATCCCTACATTAAGGGGTAGGTTGCCTGATGCGCCCTCTCCAATGCCTTCGATCAAAGGCATCCTCTTCCACCTAAACTCTTCTTTCCATATCATCCTTCACATTATCTCGCCATCTAATTCTTGCTAAAAGAATTAAATGGCTTGCTAAAATTCACTGTTGACCACCAAATAAGGGGTTATCTTGGAAAGCTAATAAAGGTACTTTCACCTACAGCATCAAATGTGCTGAATCTCTCTCTCTCTCTCTCTCTCTCTCTCTCTCTCTCTCTCTCTCTCTCTCTCTCTCTCTCTCTCCAACAAGAGAATTTCTGCAGCGTTAAAAAAATCAAAATGAAAGTAAAAGTGTAAGAGGAAACATCTTTAAAATTTCATTACTACCAACATTAGCATTACTAATTACTAATCGCTATAGTAGCAATTAACGATCGACTTGCGTGAAAGGTTTAATCGAGACGAAATGGGTCATATAAGAGTACACCGAAGTGTATTTCCTAAGCTCCCTTAAGGTTGCAGAAATAAAATAATACATCAATATAGTGAGAGCCATCATCTATATGTACCAGAGACTCGAATATATGGAGATATTTTATGGACTGCATAAATATTACGATTAGTCTTTAGTTACACTGACCAGGAAATTAACACATTCATATATCTATATACTGTGTATATGTATGTATGTGAGAATAACCAAGGTAATCCTAGAAAAAAAATCATAATATACCTCTCTCGAAGGTGTAGAAAGAATTTGACCCGAATTACTACCCGTTTGTTTCTGCTGTTGAGTAAAAAATAAATATTCCAGAATTTCACTGTTTCTTGGGTAAAGTCCCTCAAAACTCTTGGTACTACTGTAATTGTGATGTAGGCTTTTAGCGTCACTCTCAGAATAAGGGAGTTTCATTGTGAGGATGAACAGCAGCTTCAAGTAAACGGAAAAAAGGGTCGCCTTTGTTCTCCCCTTTCTTCTCCTTTGACGTTTTACAAAACGAAAAGCATAGACAGCGGGAGCACTTGGACAACTCTTCCTCCGGTCAACTACCTGAAGTCTAGGAGAGAAGAAAGGCACTTCAACTTTTTTCTTCTTCTTCTTCTCATTACCAACGATGATGTATCTGTCGTCTTTAATTTCTTACCTAAATAATAAATGGTAACAAAATCTTCTATATACGTTTTTTGCCTTAAAACACTAGACAAGATGAAAGTCTGGTTAGTAAAGCCAAATGTTATAAGCCCCGCATTAAAAGCTACAGAAATGGAAAGTAAAGAATAAACTATAAAACAGAAATAAAAATTTAATTCATCCGTATAAATAACAACTTTAAACAAATAAGTAACGTATAAACTAAATAAATGTATTCACATAAATAACAATGCGAAACAAATATGAAACCTATGTCAACAACTGAACAGAAGAGCATTTTCAGTAAGCTTGAACTTTCAAAGTTCCACGGATTCGACTATTTCAGTAGGATAATAATTCGACAATATGGTAACAGCCGGGATGAAACTTCAATAATCTTGTATACTGCCGAGCCTTATGAAAGAAAAGGCCAGATTGTTATAGTTTAAGCTTGTATATGTTATGTAGCCAATAGTCTGGTCTGTGAAAATCTAGATGCAAAGGGTGTTTAGAATTATGAAACATCTTATATAACATGCACAAACAGCTAAATTGGACGACGCACAGTTGCCAGATGTGAATAGGCAGATCAACGGTAAGGAATATAATAGACTGTTAGATTTTGCCTAGGAAGTTAAGACGAGAGTCTGCTGCTGAAGACCAGACAGGAGAATAATATTGAAAATATTTAAGAATATGTTAATAGGAAACATTTCTTCAAAATGTCTTCAAGGACTTTCTCAATATACAATTTTTGAGCAATTAATGAAGATATATTTCTCAAAAGATAATTAGCAATCAAGAAAATACCTACAATTTCAAATAAGCTGAATGAAGTTCAAGAAATATTTTCCATGAAAAGATCTGGGTACGGAGGATCTAATTTCTTTGACTTTTAATCATACTTAGATATTTAGCGATTAACTTCATCCCCCCTAATTAGCACCAATCACTAAATTTAGCCAGATCTCTGGTAAGAAATGCAACAATCACATGTATACATTCATAATATGGGATCGATGCAAAAAGAGTAGCATCATCCGCATAAGCAACAAGGTTCTTTCTTAGAGCAAACCACATATCACGATATATAACAAATTAAAGGGTCAAAACATTACCTTGCGGAACACCAGATATGATATTCATGTAAATATTATGGCGTGCATCAACAACTATCCATTCCAATCCATTAGTTAAAAATCAAAATTTATACAAAAAATGACCCATCAACTCCAATCCATTTGTTTGAAAAGAAAGGCCTTTTAACACAATCAAAAGCACCATTAAAGTCAAAGCAAATCATGCGGATCTCATGGCCACAAACAAGGGATTTCTGCTCTAAGCTGGCTGTTATAAGAGGATCAACAAGCTCAAAGACCCTTGTAAAAGGTACACAACATATCAAGGAACAAATTACTTTCAACATATCCATTCAAATGTTTTGCTAACAGGCATTAAAAATTAAAGAAAAATACTAATGGATACAAGGAATGACTTTCAAAGGAGTTTATGATAAATATCTGAAAATTATTGATAATCTTACTTCTTTCTCGTTTCCTCTAAGAACTAGGACATTAAAGTTAAAATTAATTCTAAGTTAATATATTCTGGGGAAAATATTACATTTCAAGACAACTTTAATGTTATTTCCATTTAACTTGTATGAATGAATAGATGGATGGATGTATAGAATTTGCGTCACAAGACCCTGCGATGGGACAGTGGAAGCCATTGTGTCAATGTGCAATTTAAGAAAAACCCTTCAGTTGCACTATGAAGTTGAAAGTTGATAGAGGTTGGACAGTAAGCTGAAAGAAATGAAGGGGAAACGGACGACTAAAATAAACAAACCATGAAAACAGTGTTCACTGGAAATGTAGAGGACACGTTCCAAAAGCAAGTCTCTCATTACACTTTTTGTATATTTCAGAGGAAGTCCATCACCTTACTAAGAGTGACATTAAAAAACATTACACTTTATACTTTAACAACCGTCGATTGAACTATTTTACCCGTAAATCATGGTGCAACATACAACCCACCGCCCCCCACAACTGCAAATGCTAGATTTTCAAGAGGACTTTCAAAATAATTGCACTGACAGAAATAATGAACACGAATCGAGAGGATGGTCGTTTTTTCACAGGGAAACCAATGAATATTTATTTATCCTGATAGGACTAACATTCATATCCATTACATTCTAGGCCATTGCAGTGCGTCCCCCACCCAGAGAGATTATCATAAATACAAATAAATTCATCAACGGTCGATTCCCAGAGGATCTTTTTGTGCAAACTAATCCTCCGCTTTACACGGGTCTATTTGGTAGTTCCTTTGTAGAGGGATAAAGGAAAAACTTGTATTTGCGCAAGTAGTAGACCTCAAAACTCTGCTGATCGCCGTCATTAAAAATTAAGTCATCAAATGAAATTATTAATGTTTGTGAAAGGCCGTTTACCTACATTTTCTAACTAGATACTATAGCATCAAGATAACTTACTGGCCAGACATGCGAGGTAAAAATTTTAACTCAGTGGTCTAGGTAGATAGTATTACAGGTAACATACCTTATATAATCACTTACTTTCATCACAAATTACTTTGAAGCAAAGTAATCATCCCTGCAGTATCATCAATTTCCCTAAATTATTAACTGGACAACCGGAGACATGAAAATATCGATAAAACCTTCATGTGGATTGTCATTCGGAGAAAAGGTAAAGAATAACGTAATTACAAGAAAATACGAAATAAAAGAGAAATTGACAAATAAATATGAGACTGAAAACATATAATACTAGAATATTCCATAAATTTTTTAGTCTTAGGAAAATTAAAAAGAAAAAAAATGGTTTATATAAAGGAGATATACAATTGCAAGTAGGGAAAGGGAGAAACTAAATACAGCAGGGGAGGGAAGAATTCGAAAGATTGCGTGTTCTTCCTGTCACCGATTAGGAAAATACTCATTTTGGGCTAATTACCAATAAATGCAAATATCGTTGGTTTTTCAGTTCAAATAAATATAAATCAATATTCTTAATAGAGTGAATATGCTCCCTTGTTTTGGAAAAAAAAAATAAATGACGCGGGAAACACTGTTATAACATCCTAACTGTGGATGGTACTAATTGGCCAAATTGTACATCTTAACTGAATAAAATGGCTGTTGGAAACTTCGCAATCGTATCCGTGGGTCTGGGAGGCCAAAAGGTGGGATAACCTGGGTGTTGTCGTATGTCAGGGGTTGGATCCGCTCCAATGCAGTAACTACTCGTATAAATATCAAGAAAAAAATTGGGAAAGAAATATTCAAAATGTCAACTAAGTCCTTTCATAAACATTATTAATTTCCGAGCAATAAATCGGCCAGAAGGGCCAGGCAATCTACAACAAACACTCCAACTGAATGAACCATACATTCTCATGAATCAGAAAATACGCGAAATATAACACGCAATATAAAACCTTCACCATTTGGATTTCCATGGTAAATAGTTATCAAAGTAAAGAAGTCTTTGATAGAAGTTATGAGTTTAAAACCCCGAATTGCTTTCTTGATATGAAAACAATTAGAAGAAAAGCCTACAGAACAGGAATCAAGTTCGAAACAAAATAATACTTTATACACAATCCTTGATATGAAAGTTTTAAAAGGAATTCCTTGATATCATACTTTCATATGTAGATCAGATAGGAAACAAAGAATGGTGCATAGTAAATCAGTAAATAAGAAAGTGGATAAAAGATTCTCAAGCAGTTTAGGACATATACTCAATATGTTATTTAATATAAAGGTTTGTATCTACGATTTTAATAACTACTGGAATAAAACAAAAGTGCACTGCATAATGGAAATGAAATTTTTATCGCAATGAAAACTTTTGTGAAAAAGTCCCGTAAAAGAATTATCAAGAATTATTAAAAGCCATTCAAGCCTACAGTTTTGAATGGCTTCATAAAATTGCAAGCAAGTAAACGTGTCCAAACATAACACGATTTTCTTTTTTCAACTCACAACATTAGTGACCGAAATTTGTGAAACCGAATACAGGAAATTCCTTCCTTTAGTCCATCCGTTTTCCCCAAAAAAACAAAAGATTTTATTGCTGTTCGCATCGATATGAAATTCTAGAAGCTGTTAGACTTTCTTTGTCAACATTTTCTACATTCTTGGACCCTTTTCATCAGAAATTAAGCAAAAGAAAATATGTATATATGAATTAAATAAGATAAAATACCAGTTAAAAAAAAAAAAACTTACAATAACGAGTCAAAAGAAAATTCATCTGAGTCGGCAATCGATCCCATTTCTAAATAGAACAAACTATATCTTGTTTCATATCTTATCGTTTCTTTAATTTTTTTTAGATTTGTTTATAATCTGCTTCCATATTCCATAGAAAACCGGAGCGCTGAATGCATCGCTTCTCACTTCGTTAGCGACGGTAAATATTACTTCGAAGAACGATTGATGGAGTATTGGAAACCGCTTTGCTTCTGATGGTACCAAAGAGCCTGAAATGATCGAATAATACAACAAGTGGGTCTTTCTGTCATATCCCTTTGTTCACTTTTGCTATATTTCTTTCCTCCTATACATTTACATAAAGGATTTCTTCAGATATCTGGAGTCAAGTGCGGATAATCAAAATTATTAGTAAAGTTGGAATTGATCATTAAAACCCATAGTTATTTTTCTATCAATAATTATACAGAAGACTATTAACTATTCATTAGGACAGATTTTACACAAAGAAACGAAGAACGATTAAAATTCAACTAAAATAAACAAACATTATTTCTCGTAAATCAGACACGCTCAAGTAATTTAATAATTAGACCCAAGTTTCCAATCGTAGGGATGAACAAGTTAGTTAATCCTCCCCCCTGGCAATCCAATTAATATCGTCTCTCTCTCTCTCTCTCTCTCTCTCTCTCTCTCTCTCTCTCTCTCTCTCTCTCTCTCTCTCTCTCTCTCTCTCTCTCTATGTTTAAGAAGGGATGGTTTATTGTGGCAATCCCTTATCCTGCCGTGGTGGAACAATTCAAAAGACATTCAATAAGTATTAGGTTTGTAATCGGAAATTTCACAAATTTCCTCCAACAATAATCAACCTTTCCACAACATTGCAAAGTTAAAAACTGTCCCCAGCATTATACCCCGTGTCCTTTGCCCTTTAATGTAGTTTAACTATTGAATACTCGTGTAAAGTAGTTATTGGTATTCTCAATCTCAAAAACACTACATTCTTTCTTGAGTAAATAGGCTTTCGAAAAAACAAGGATGGAAAAACAACTGTTCGCGGAATTGTGATATCCCCAAAGAAATCACCATCACATAAGATAAGAGTAAGTTTTAGAGAGAGAATAAATAAAGACGACTTCGTCTGAAGAATCGAACCTCAAAACCTAGGATTTAATTACAATATACATTTTTATGACAGATCCTAATATATAAAAGAGACTAGTCATACTTTCACTTTCACTTTGATGGCTGCTTTTCCGGTCCCATACAGCAGGGGAACCCCACTCTCTACAGGACCTCCGCTGTCGTTTTACCTTGTTCGTTCACAGTATTTATCTTTTCAAGTCGCATATTGTTCATTTACTGTTAAATCGTCACTGTCAAAAGACTAATGAAATAAGAAAGTCTTCAGTTTCCTCTTGGAAGCCTTAATGTCTTCAATCATTCGAATGTTTCGTGGGAGCTTATTATATAGTTTAGGGGCCGCATATTTAAAGGCTGTGGAGCCTAAAGTAGACATAAATCTAGGGTCCAACAGTTTGAAGCCATCTGTAACTATTCTCGTGTCGACACGATTTGTTGACTGCGCAATATGTAGCAATTCTCTTAAGTATTTTGGACGACCGGTTCTGATAACTTGGTGGGTTATTGTACATATTTTAAATTCAATTCTCGCTTTAATCGGCAGCCAGTGTAAATCAATTAGTATAGGGGTGATCCTTTCTCTAGGTGGGACACCTTTTATCAATCTTGCTCCTCTGTTTATTATGTTATGTAATTTCTTAAGTTGGACTTTTGGTAAATTGTAGTAGATAGAGTTGCAGTAGTCAATCCTGGTAATAACACAGTTAATCACAAATTTCTTAACAGAATTTTCGTCCAGGTACTTTTTTATGAACGCAATATTTTTAGATAATAGCCAGCACTTTTTATTACATTATTTATTTGGGCATTTAGAGACAGGTTACAGTCAAGCAATACACCTAAATCTCGAACTTTACTAGATATCGGCACCGAGTCATTATTTATGTTCATTTGAATATCACCTAAGTTTCTCACACTTTCTCTTGCCCACCACCATGAATTCAGTTTTGTTCACATTTAATTTTAGTTGTTTAAATGTCATCCATTCTCTAACACTATCAAGGATCCAGTTTAGAGTTTCAGTAGTGTCATGTATGTCATTTATGGAGAAGTAAAATTGTGTGTCATTTGCAAATAGTTTAAACTTCACGCCATACCTTTGTAGCATTTTCGATAGATCAATAGTATAGATGCAGAATAAGATTGGGCCAAGTACACTCCCTTGGGGTACCCCTCTGATGATGAATAAGAGTTTCCAATTTGTACACAGTAATTTCTACCAACCAAGTAGTCTTTTAGGTATTCGAAAGCTTGGTCTTCACCGCCGATGAACCGTAAATCATTTAGTAGCAGTTCATGCACAACTGTATCAAAAGCAGCACTGAGATCGAGCAATATTAAAATACCACAATTATTTTCATCCATCATTTCTAGCATATCATTTACAACAGAGCAGATGGCTGTCTCCGTAGAGTATAGTTTTCTGTAGGCAGATTGGTTGTCAGGCAAAGCTTCTATTACTTCTAATTGGCTGACTAGTTGTTCAAGAATTACATATTCAAGCACTTTTGAGACAAAGGATAGATTTGAAATAGGTCTATATGAGCTTAATTCCTGGTAGTCCAGTGCATTTTTCAGAACTGGTGTGACTAGCCATTTTCTCAGATGTAGGAAACTTACATTCATCAATGCTTGCATTTGCTATTCTCATTATTATTTCGGTAGACTAGAAAAGTCTCTATCTCTCCAATTACTTGAGATATCGGCATAGGATCGATCGCGCAGTTTGTTTTCTTTGCTTTCTTGATAATTTTGGTGATGTCATCTCGTCTTATGTTGTTAAATCGTATTAATTTTGTCTGTGTGTCTGGTGTATCATTAATCTGATGTTGAGTATTTACAAATAATCTGATTGTTTTCAATTTTGTTTTTAAATACTAGAAAATTATTTGCTAGTTCCTGGTCACTGTATCCATCAGGTAGCTTCTATTCTTTTACAGATCCCATTATACCATTTCCGATTACTAAGTTGGTGGTGGTTGCTAACTGGAATTCCTAATTTCAAGAAGTCGCAAATTCCTAATTTAAAGCCATAAATTTAAAACTATATTCCAAAGTTGTCAATGGTTAAAAATTTTGATCTCTGACTACATCATCAATGGTTTCTAATTTGAAATTACAATTCTTTCCTGTCAAAGTGAACATATTCAAAAGGCAAATAAGGCTAGCACAACTTCTTCCAATTGGGAATATCATATAAGAAAGAGGGAGAGACGGAGAAACGACCCAATACTACTACAGTATTTCCTCCAAATAAGGGAAAGTCGGAGGAAATAATGATCGCTCTATTGAAACATTGCCGATGTTGGAATTTTGAAATTGATGTTTGCCCTTCCGTAACGTGCACTCCATACAAGAAATAATATATATAAGCGTATCACTCTTACCTTTCATATATCATAGATTATAAGTGAATACCACTGAAAACTCCACTGACCTGATTTTATATATATATATATATATATATATATATATATATATATATATATATATATATATATATATATATATATAGTCAATCTTAAGTAAAGCATACGTATTCATACCTGACATACAATTACAAGGAAATTAGAACTAGTCTGTAATAAAAATCATTCTTGATAAAGATTCTTCTAACAAATCCATACATACCTAAATGTATCTTCAACTCACAATAACAATCATATCAACAAGGTATTCACTATCATTAATTTCGTGCTAATAGAGTATGCTGATGACGCTGTCCTTATTAGCAGACTACCACAAGATTTGCAAAGCTTGCTTACCAGAATGCATGAAATATCATACGAGGTTAGGCTCAAAATAAACAGAAGACAGACAATGATGATGAGAACGGAATATACAACGGAAGATGAAATATCATTGAAAGGAGAAAGAATTAATGAGGTGGAATCATTTAAATATTCAGGAACTATGATCTCTAATACAGGTTGTTTAGTATTTGAGTTTAATGAAAGGTTGAAAATAGAATATCAGATAATGGTAGGTTAAGTAAAATTTGGAAATCAAATCGCCTGAAATTACATAAAAATCAGGCTAAATATTATTTTTATGAAATCGGTGTTACTGTATGGACATGAGTCGTGGTATGACAATGAAACAATTTCCAACAGAATTTGTATATCTATGAACGAACACCTTACAAGAATATTGGGAGTTAAATGGTAGGACAGGATTAGAAATGAAACTATACGAGAGATTACTCGAGTGCCATATGTGAACGAGATCATGGTGAGGGGTAGATGGAGACGGTTTAGGCATGGTCTTCGCACTCCCCAAGAGAGATTAGTTCACCAAACTTTCAGCTGGGCTCCACAAGGCACTAGAAGAGTTTGATGACCCAGGCCTATATTGCCGAGTACTATGAAGCGTGAAGTATGAGATAATAAATGGAGAGGTATTGATTTAAAAGCTCAAGATAGAGACGACTGTCGAAATTTAACCGAGGCCGTTTGCGTCAATAGGCGTAGGAGGAGATGATAATGAAAGAGTAACAAAGTTCGTGTAAGAAGGTTTATCAGTGAAATAATAAATTACCCGACGATCACTTCTAATAACTGCAATCGCATTTTTATACCTGAGAAAAAGAAGAGTATTGCGCCTTGTAAACCTGGAGAGTTTATCCATGAGAGAAACAGAAATTGAATGGCAAAGAATTAATGGCGCTAATTCAATCTATCAGGTAAAAATAATGTAAGATCATATATTTCTGGCAAAGAAACACACACTTATGATTGTCAAAATTGTTACCTTTCGTCGAGAGATCACATATTTCAAGAATATATCTGAATATTCCGTGATAAAAAGAAGTGTTGACTCAAAAGTAAGCCGACCTTTTTTGGAATTTGATCACGTCAAGTTTCCTCACTTCCTTTAGTGATTTACTTTACCACTTCATAATTGTTTCTTAATTCGCGAATGTTGCAGGTGTAATCTCTGGAATCGACTGAATGACAGACCATTAATGACGCTCAAAGGTAATCAGATTCAATTTCATGGAGAGCAGACAAGAGCCGTCCACCCGAATGAGTCTGATGCAAGACTAATTGAAATGACACAGAAAGTGGATCTTCTAAAGCTTCTCTAATTTTGCCCTAACAATAGACTAGAGTCAGTTGCCTAAATGAATGATTTTCTATACGAATTAAAAGTTCGAACAATCGGGACAGTAAGAAGGAAGAAAGGAAGCTGAAACAGAGGTAAAGTAGAGGGCTACAACGTCGGTGCAACTAGGACTCGAAGGGACACTGCAAACATCCTCAAGTGATGCTTACAGTTCACCGCTTAAGCGGACTTCACGGCCCTTAACTTTCTAGGAGAGCCCGAATAGCAATAGCAAAAATGAAAAGAGAGAGAGAGAGAGAGAGAGAGAGAGAGAGAGAGAGAGAGAGAGAGAGAGAGAGAGAGAGAGAGAGAGAGAGAGAGAGAGAGAGAGAGAGAGAGAGAGAGAGAGACCCTCTCAAGCCTCAGTCAATTTGAAGTAATTTTCGAAATCCAAAATGATTCGACTAACCACCTCTCCACTGAAAATGAGTAATTCTCTTACGGGTTGGTGACGATTTGCCACCGCTCATTCGCCGACGACGATTAGCCACCGCCAGTTCGCCACCAGCTTTTCGCCACTTGGACCATTTCGCCAACAAAAAACATAACTACAGCTGTTTATTTTTTTCCCCTCAGCAGTTTCATTATTTTGGCAGTTTTAACTATTCTACTGCAAAGTTTAAAAAAAGAAATGTAAAAAATACACATTTTATTATGTAAAAAAAGTTGTAATTCAAACATTTTATTGTTTACGAACAAGTAAAAAAATTATATTGGTTTGCACCTAAACAAATAGAAACTTTAGTTCATTTGATAGTTATGGGCTATTCCTTTGAGATATTCCAATGCGTCTCTTTCATGGTTGTACTCGAGAACAATTTTCTTTATTCTTTCATCAGCGCTTCTATATTTTTTCCGCTTTAATGGTGGTCTGCGTCCTGCTATCAGGTGTTCCATATATAAATCTCTTCCCTTTTGTAATTTCATTAGAGTTTCTATAAATTTCCATATGGTTGGGTGGTTAGCTCCAAGTTCAAAAGCAATTCAGCGATGTGCAGCTTCTGCGTGGTTATTTGTTCGATCTTCATCATTTAAAGTAGTTTCATATTACGACCACATATCATGGGGATACAAAGGTGGCCTTCGACGTCTGCTGCGCCTATTGTAGATACCAATATAATTATATTCAAACCAATCTAATATTGGCATGAGTTCCTCAGGCAAAAAGTCAGAAAGAGCTTCTGTCTAGATGTCAAGGTCACAATGTGGTACAAAAACCAAAGCAAGTATCATTTTGGCTTTTAAAGAAAAATCAGGGTCACTATTGTACTGCCTGGTTGCTTCGACTGCAGCTATATGTCTTTGCATGCTTTGTGCTAAATGAAAAAAACATCCCTTTATTTGGACTCCCGGAAAGCATTCTGTCATAGCACCAATAACTGCTTGTTCAAAGTCACAATGGATACACTCCGGTCTTAGGTTAGGTACCAATGATTTAACCATTTCAAACATGCGTAGGTAAGTTGAACGTTGCTTATTTGTTAGAAAGATATACAGAATTGGATGAACACCAAGTTTTTTTGCCAAAATACAATATACTTGCGAGAATAAAATAGGGGCTATGTTGAATGTACCGTCAACAAACCATGTCGATTCTACTAGATAATGTACCCAGGATTCCCTTCCAAATATAATGATACGGTTACTTTCTGGACCACTATCAGCCAAAAGAAACCTTTCTTCCGATAAGTTATCAGGTTTATACATTTTATATGCAGTCGGAATGGCTAACTGCAGAAGATCGGTAGGATTGTCTGGCGCTAAGCTAATATCATTTCTTTTTCGTCTAATTATTTTCTTCATGCTGTCCAACGTTGGTAATGATGCTTGCACTGATAAAGGCACACCAGATATACGATCATTTATAAGAACACTTGGTACTTCTTGTGATTTTTCTGCACAGCGTTTTAAATTTACTTTTACCTTAGCAACTTGTACACTTGCTGTAGAGGCCGAATGAGTGTGTTCATTTATTTTCTTTATCACATTGCTATATTCCTGGTGTGGATCCGTCCATTGCATCTTCCCCTTTGTTCGCAGCGCCAAAATTTGATGTTTGGATCACTTTTGGATGATTTATCAAAAACATAAATAAAACCATCGTGGTGAAATTTCTCTTTTCCGCGTTTGGAAAGAATATCTGTATCCATTTTGAGGGCTTGAGGAAGACTGATAAAAATATTAAGAAAATATTTACTTTTTTTTAAATAAAAAAGTAAACAAACTTGTTATGCTTGTAAACAATCTTAGCAAACGACCTTGTTAAACTATAAAATTATTAAATTTTCAGTCATCCGGCAAAAAAAAAAAAAAAAAAAAAAAAAAGTGCCCCATATACTTATAATGGGAGCACTTACTCTTTCGCCGGTGGCGAATCAGCGGTGGTGAAACGGCGTCGGAGGCGAATGGGCGGTGGCTAACTATCAGTCCCTATACTGTCGGCGGTGAATAGTCCCATCCCCTTCTCTTACATAATGTTACATCATAAAAGTCGTTTCACGGATATTTCTTCAAATTATTTACTGTTTCCATTATAGATCAAAGCATAACACTTAAACAAACAACTTGTATTTACTTTGTTTTCAGATATACCGGAATTTTCCTTCATACAATGCTTTAAATTTCATCTAAATCTATATTCTTTCGAAATTCTAAAATGGTTCCATTTCCTAAAGCAAAATAAATGTGTTGTGTGAATAACAGATTTTCCATTACTCCCTCCTTATTCCCATTGTACATATATTAAAATCCTTTTCCTTGAGACTTTCAGGACAGTAGAATTACTGGAGATGATAATTTGAAGATAATTGTTATTCTGATAATTAATTACTTGCATAAAATATAAATAACCTTTCTAAATATTTCTTTTTTCAAACACATTCTTTATATCTTAAATAGTGCAAAATACATTCAACCCCTCCCGGCTACAAGGGATATTCCTTTTTAGGATATATCACCTCCTATCCTTTATTTGTCTCCCTCGTTTCAGAAGAATGAGGAAACAAAGAAATCAGATAATGTAATCAAGACGCGGATATAAATCTTTCTGATGTTGAGAACTATTTACGTGGTTGAGGGAGAGGAGGAAATTTATTGTAAATTGAAAAACGCCGAGATGGGGAGAACTGGCCAGGTCAGAGACAAACTGATCCAGGTGAAAAGTACTTTGATCTCTCTTCTTGGAAACTATAAAAACTGATGACGTGATACACATAGCCTCAATATAAAATATCTAATACATTTTGTTAAAAAAAAATACTGATAAAAAATAAAGATTTTTACTTTCCAATTTCTTGTAAAAATCAATATATAAAGAAAATTTGGTGTTATATTCCTCGTAAAAAAAATAGGCAAAAATGTCTAGAATTGCGCACAATGTTTAAACCTTTAATAATTCTAAAATGCACCTTTCATCTAATCACTATTCTTCTCCTCTAGTTGTGTGTGGCTCTTTCTGTACCAGTCAACTAATTCCATTTTGGCAGCTTTTACTTTTCACAACCAATTTTGTGGAGAGTCATGCGCTATTATGGAATTCGTCTTCAATATGTAAATTTGATTAAGTCTGTTTTTGATCAGAGCAAGTGCAAATTTAATGTTAGTGGAGTCCTATCAAATGAATTTCCAGTGAACAGTGTACTCCAAGGGAAGGTGTAGTCACCTATGTTGTTTATCCTCCTCGTGGATTTCGTAATGCGTAGAACTGTTGGGGATGGTGAAGAAGGATTGGACTGTATTGGTAATAGGAAATTAGCTGACCTACAGTATGCTGATGACGCTGTCCTTATTACCAGAACACCACAGGATTTGCAACACTTGCTTACTAGAATGAATAAAATATCACAGGAGGTTGGGCTCAAGATAAATAGAAGAAAGACAGAAATGATGAAAATGGAATATGCAATGGAAGGTGAAATATCATTGGAAGGAGAAAGGATTAATGAAGTAGAATCATCTAGATATTTAGATATTATGATCTCTAATAAAGGTCTGTAGAATTGGACTTTAATGAAGACTGAAAAAAATCAAAACAGACAACGGCTACGTTAAGTAAAATTTGCAAATCAAATCGCCAAAAATTACAAATAAAAATCAGACTATAACATCAGTTTAGTGAGATCACTGTTACTCTATGGACACGAGTCGCGGTATAACAATGAAACAATATCCAATAGATTTAGATGATTTGAGAACAAAGCCCTCAGAAAGATATTGGGAGTTAAATGGTAGGAGAGGATTAGAAATGAAACTATGGGAGATTATTCGAGTGCCAAATGTGGATGAGATCATGATGAAGGGTAGATGGAGATGCTTTGGGCATCCTCTTCGCACTCCCCAAGAGAGATTAGTTCACGAAACGTTCGGCTGGGCTCCACAAGGCACTAGAAGAGTTGGAAGACCCAGGCCTACATGGCTGAGGACTATGAAGCTTGGAGTAGATGATGAATGGAGAAATATTGATTTAGAAGCTCAAGATAGAGACGACTGGCGAAATCTAACAGAGGTCCTTTGCATCAATAGGCGTAGGAGCTGATGTTTTATTCATTTATATATAAATATATATATATATATATATATATATATATATATATATATAATATATATATATATATATATATATATATATACATATATATACATATATATATATATAAATATATATATATATATATATATATATATATATATACATATATATATATAAATATATAAATATATATATATACTGTATATATACATATGGATATATATATATATATATATATATATATATATATATATATATATATATATATATATATAATAAATATATATATATATATATATATATATATATGTATATAAATAAATATATATATATATATGTATATATATTATATATATATATATATATATATATATATATATATATATATATATATATATATATATATATATATGTTACAGATCACCAAACGTTCAGCTGGGCTGCACCAGGAACTACAAGAGTTGGAAGACCCAGGCCTATATGGCTGAGGCCTATGAAGCGCGAAGTAGGTGATGATGAATGAAGACTTATTGAATTAAGAGCTCAAGATAGAGACGACTAGCGAAATCTAACCGATGCCCTTTGGGTCAATAGCCGTAAGGGGAGATGATGATGATGATGCTGATGATGATATATATACATATATATCACATATTGAAGATTTTGCCTTTTCCCTCAAGAACGGTTAACAGAAAAAATAGAAACAAAGCATTATAGGCATTGTTTATTCCCCTCCATAATGTTCAGAGGACCACCTCTTAAGTATTAAACCTAAACATTAGTTACTTCATAACCTTAAGAACAGATATCAGCACCTTTCAACCACATCTTAAACGACTTTGCTTGCTTTATGTAAATCTGTACATTGAATCACTTTTGTTTAGGAGTTATGGTTTATCAGAATGATACAAGAAAAAGACAGTTATCTTCCCAAAAAACTACACCAAATTGAAGTTTCTATAATGTTTTCAGAATGCCCTGATCGTTTCGGTCTAGACTTGCTCCAATCCCGTTCGGTTTTGATATTCCATGAGAAGTGACTGGACTTCAAAAAGTCCACGTTTCCTGATTTACAATTTGTTCTCAAACAGAGTTGTAGATGTAATCATATCTATATTCAAACACACGCATATAAATTCAGAATGTACCAAGTTAAGCATGAAACTAAGGGAAAAAACAACACGCCTTTCACTGCTCATGCAAGATCTCCATAATTTTACTTCGTAATGGGAATATTTTGTGGTAACATAAACTTACAATGGTTTGAAAATACATAACATTCCAACAATGGAGACTAACTCATATGTACAAAGATTATTGTACAGCAAGAACATTCTATGATACATAAGCCAATAGGATCTCTCTCTCTCTCTCTCTCTCTCTCTCTCTCTCTCTCTCTCTCTCTCTCTCTCTCTCTCTCTCTCTCTCTCTCTCTCTCATGACCGAGATAATAATTCAGAAAAGATCGATTATCCATCAACCACACACTCTCCAGGGGAATAAGGTAAAGGGCCACATCTCGTTAGGCTTCAGGTAGAGAGATTTGTGATTTATCTCCGGATTCTGTAGATTTTATACCTCGCCATTCCTTTTCTGTCTATTTTACCTGGAGCGAGAAACGCCAAACTAAGAATTCAATACAAAGATAAGTACGGTAGTCTTCATTATATTTTATATAGGATTTGATCAGGATATGTCATAACACACTTAAAAAGAGATTATAAGAACAGCATTGACACAAATCTAACTGCTCTTATGTCCGTTTGCAACACCGAGTCATCTCATCTGCATTGTTAAAAAAAAATAAAAACCGTAATTTTAATCGGAAATTCTCCGTAAAAATATACTGTTCTCAACCGTACTTCAATAGAATACAGGCTACCGTAATTTTACCTTACTTTGTTAATATCTTTTACGTATCTTTTACGGGTTGGTGACCGTAATATCACCCTTTAGGTCAACATATCCTTTCTTAAAACGATAAAAATCCTGGAATAAAAGTTGCCAGGCATTTACTGTTTTTTTTTTAATGCCAAATTTTAATAGTATGTTCAATGCCTGGCCTCTGGCCTATTTCTTATTATTCAATATAATCCAATCCTCTTGAAAAGATGAACAACTTACCAGCAATATCTTGTTATTTTGTTCAGTAACTGTCAACGAAATCGAAAGGAAAATATAACCAGAAAAGTTTCATCTTACACAATATCCTGTTAAGAATTTTTAAAGGTTTTCATACGAAATATGACATTCAAACGAAAATATTCAGAAGACTAGAAAAGCAGCTTATTTCGGTCGACCTTTAGCTTGACCTTTGACCTAGGGATTTCAAAATTTGATTCACTTCCACGTCTCAACATAACAATTAATCCCTTAAGGTTTCACAGCTCTATGAGTAAAATTGTGGCCAGGAAGTTGTTCACAAACAAATAGACAAACTGACAAACAGGGGCAAAAATATAACGTATTCCCAACTTCATTGGCAGAGATAATTAGGGTGAAATGTATTTCTTATTGCCTAAACTTGAGTTCAAGTCAGTAAGAGGCGAACAGATCCCGGCAGGAATTATTCGAGAGACATTTTTCACCCTTCTGCTGCTGTATTTAATACAGACTTACCGTAAATTAGAAAACTCTATGATATCAAATACCTTAAGAAACACGCAGAAGGCGAATAAAGACGCCGACGTAATTTTCTCTGTTGAAACTCCTGATATGTCATTAAGGCATGTTTTCTGAATTTCCAAGAACAATGCTTTTCATCCTTTCATCATTTTGGTAGGGGGCTCAAGTTTTTGAGAGAGAGAGAGAGAGAGAGAGAGAGAGAGAGAGAGAGAGAGAGAGAGAGAGAGAGAGAGAGAGAGAGAGATTTTTTAATAAAAACCAAGATATCAGAACCATTCTTGAAGGAATGCCGGACATAAAATGGCCGGAGTAACTTGAATTGTGTAGTTGAAGTTTATTCTTATATATTCTCTCATCCTAAACTATCAATTTCACAGACAGATATCAGTACTTCAAATCAAATTAGAACCATCTTAAGGAAAACCTTGCTCGCACAACCTGACTTCACAATGTTTGAGAAAAGAAAAACATTCCAAGTCGAAATACCTAAAAGTGTTTCTTATTTTCACCTATCGTCAAATTTTTCTCTATTTTGGAACATTATTAAACCGTAAGAGAGAAAATATGAGAGTAAGATCCTTGACGTCAAGAATTTCAATTACACACCCTTTTATAATACAGCTCAATAAAATGAAGAACTTGGAGATCTGATACATTCTTTCCTAAAGAAGAGCTACCCAAATCTCCTCTCAATACCACACACACACATATACATATATATGTGTATATATATGTATATATACACATATATACACACATATATATACATAAACATACACACATATACATATATATATATGTATATATATACATATATACATATATATGCATATATATACATATATATACATATCACACACGCACATACATACGTATATATGCATATATATACAAATATATACATATATATACACACACGCATATATATATATATATATATATATATATATATATATACATACATACATAAATACATACATATATACACACATATATGTATGTATATATATATGCGCATATATATACATATATGTATATGCATATATATACAAATATATACATATATATATATACATACACACACATATATATATATATATATATATATATATATATATATATATATATATATTTATATATATATACAAATATACACATATACTCACATATATATGCATATACATTATATATATATATATATATATATATATATATATATATATATATATATATATATATATATATATATATATATATATATATAAAACAATGTTGTATGCCAAGCAGTTGCAACCCCAGTTGGAAAAGTAGAAGCTCAATATGGGGTACCCACTAAGGAAAGCAACTCAACACAAAATTATTAATAGAAAATTACAGAACATAGCAGTAAAAAGAAAATAACCACAAACCAAATAAAAAAGATAACAGGTAACCTTATTATGATAAATAAGAAGCAATCTGAGAAAAGATTCTTGTCAAACTGTTCCAAAAAACGTAATTGCTCCAGAGATTGAACTATACGAGAAGGAGCATCATCCATAATTTGGTCATAGCTGAAACAAACTTCTCGAAAACTATGTTATACTTAAAATCACAAATATGGAAATCAATTTACCCCGATCACATACGCTTAGGTAATAGAAAATAATGATTATTTAGAAAAATGCTTTCCAGAAAAATATCTCACTGCTACTAAATAAGTATCATATCCATGCATTTGAATGTGTATGTATGGAGGGATAATATAATTTATCTGTGATCCCTTTCTACGTCCATGAAAAGATGTTGTCAAGGAATCTCTCTCTCTATCTCTCTCTCTCTCTCTCTCTCTCTCTCTCTCTCTCTTCTCTTTCCTGAATACCTATTCCGCAAACCATTAGAACTCAAAGGTTTGGATCCAAAACCCACCAAATTTTTGAAGAGCGAAAAATAACTGAAAAAATTTATTAAATTCTTCACTTTTCTTCACCTGTCGATTGATATCTTCTGAATTTTACTTAAATTGGGTATATATAAAAATTAAAAAGCTCGATCGCCTTGGTTTTGAGAGGTGTTTTCCTAACGATTTTAGGAAGTGAAATTACTCTGAGTTTCTTCTGTAACTCTCGAAAATTCTATTTTCCTTTTCCCCTGAATCAACTTATTCACATTCATTTATTATATCAAAAGATAAACAATAAATAAAAATGGATAAAAAATCTAAATCAATGATAATTTATTTTAAAAGTTAATAAATACCTTCTACGAAGTAATTAAAAGCAATAACTGTTGAATTTCATAATAATGAATAATGAGCTCACAATTTCATGCATCAGTATTTACTGATATAGAATCTTCATACATATAAATAAAACTTTTTCCTGTTACCAGCGATTTTCCGTTTCATAGAGCACTACCAGCAGACGATCAGTTTCAATCAACATACCCTTCTTAAACAAACAAAGTTTTCAGCTTCAAAACGATACCCTTTCCTTCTCCAAGATTGAAAGGGATCCAAAATATTTTTTTTTTCTATTGGTGCGATGCTTGATTCAACCACCAGAATCTTCCATAACCAACATTATTCACTTATTCGCAGAAATGCAGAAATATATCACACAAAAGTCAAGGGAGGAGAAGGCAGGCGAGTAAGGAATAATAAATACGGATCAAATTCCCAAGAAAACGTACAAACCTAAATCCATATTACGGATATATCTATATTAGATGCAAAATTACATTCATAATTTCAAGAATGTATGTACATATCTATTGGTTTCGAAGAAATCTCTTGGCATTAAAATCACAAGCTAACGTATAGAGTTTACTAAAAAAAAAGAAAAGAAAAAATATGTCAGGGTTATAAGACCTTTCACCCCAAAATTTAATGCAAAAAAAAATAACTGAAAATTAATGTTTGTCGTTGAAAACATGAAAAGGCTAACGTAAATTAACCCATATATCCCTTGAAACGGACGCTCACATTCAAATACTTTATAACAAGAGTTTTTGAGAGACAGAAATAATTCTAGACTCTTGAAGTGTGGAAATGAAAACCCTCATCTTATTCCATTTATTGCCAACCCGGAAAAGGGGTTATCTTTTGGTTTGGATTGTTTGTTTGTCTTGGAAATATGGGAATGTCATGTTCGAGGATAAGAGGCCCTTTTGAAGCGCGTTGTCGAGCCTTATTTCACTTGTTCTTTGGATTTAAAAACAAATCCTTGCCCTCTATTAACGAAGATTATGGTACCCGAATTCAATATTTACATTGTAATTATCTAGAAGCAATTAGAATGTGGAGGCGATATGAATTTGACTTTTTGTAAAGGAATTTAAAGGAACGAGTCAATTACTCAGGGCAGAGTTTACCGTCTCCAAACGTTCTTGTTTCCTCTCATTTTTTTTATTTTGACATTAGTTTCTTTTTGCTAAAAATTCTCAAATAAATAAGAGAGAGAGAGAGAGAGAGAGAGAGAGAGAGAGAGAGAGAGAGAGAGAGAGAGAGAGAGAGAGAGAGAGAGAGAGAGAGAGTGACTAATTAATCATATCACCTCAGTGGAATGAGGATTACTTCAACTATGTCCTTCCGTTTTGATGGTATACAATTTTGGACGGATCCACCGACACTGGCATCTGGTTTAATTTCCCCTTCCTCCCTCCACCCTCATTGCGACCTGTCGACCAACAAAAGGTAAACAGAGACATAATGGATGTTAGGTAACACGTCCATTTCGTCTCTCCCCAGTCAGGTCCGAAAGACGGACGAGACCGCGTAAAGTTTCACATTATAACGAAATCACTAAAACTTGCATAAAATTTTGCTTGATGATAGGTCATAAGAACTTTAATTGAACAGAATTTGACAGCAACAATAAGAAACATCTTTTGGTAATGGCTGAAACCTCAATAAATGGCAAGTAAGACTGTACATACACAAAACGCCAATTCTCGATTCCTTCACAATTGTCTTACCTTACACAGTTCATACAAAAAAATATGCAAGGTTTCATCACGTCTAGTATAACAAGTTAGTTGCAGGTATGAGGTTCTACCTCAGAATCGTACCTGCCAAATTGTTAGAACCCAAGACGGAAAGTATTTTGAGAACATACAATAGCCGATGATCAATTGTAAGTGCATGAAAGATAAAGCAATAAATGTGCGTATACCCCTAAAAAGTATACAAATAGGCTAAAAACATGTTGCATATGAGAATTTACCAAGTTTTTTCCAGACCATAACCATCTCACCTCAATAAAAATCTCTACTTTCTTCCGACCATTTCATAAACCAATTTTAATCACACACCGAAATAAATAATTTCCCATCTTTCTACGACGCTATTTCCACTTCAAACGGTGATTGGAAGTTTCTTTGGCTTCCTTCGTCTGCATTGTGTTTCTCTTCGTATTACTCCTCCTCTATCATGTAACTCCTATTTCACAAATGGAATAATTTCGTGCACCCCCTTAACACCAAATGAGAACAAGACCTGGAAGTTAAATCCAATTCCGCTCAAAATGATCTACATGAGGAGGACGCTGATTCTTCTGTTCAGGCGATCAACTAAATCAGCTGGAATGGTTATGGTTATCGTCCATTCTATCAGTTGATCACGACTTGGCTACTGGCAGAAAAGGCGATGGAAATGGGAGTAAAGGGAAAGATTGGCGATTAAATTTTGGTTAGGCAGTCAGCGTATATGTAGTTGAGGAGAACAGCCAGCAAACGACCGAGGAATAATACTTTATCTACTATCTCCTTGTGTATCTCATTAAACAATTTGTAGTTTACTTCTCAACATGCGAAGCCATGTTACAAAGTAACGTTGGTTGTTGTTTTTTTAATATGCAGCTAAAGAACTATACATGCGAAGCTATGTAGAATAACAACAGAGGTTGTTTTGAGATCACATAAAGATTAAGGACTAATTCACACTGGGGTTTCTTATTTTCAGGTGAAAAGAATCAAGGTATCTTTTCTTCATGTGAGGAATTTGAAATTGAAACTGCTTCCAATAGCAATGACTCATTCTTTGCAAGCAAGGTTACAAAATAATGTATTAATAGGTAGCGACTAATAGATCGTTTTAAAAAAAAACGACAGAATAACAATCTTCGTTTAGTTTCATGACTAAGAAACTAAAAAATTTTACTTTTCAAAATAAGGCCAAATGGTAAGGAATCCACCATAAACAGATTATCTTAACTTACTTCACAAACCAATTGTTCTGTTCTATTGGAAAAAATCCAATGAAACTTTAAGGGTGGTGAATCATGATAGTCCACGAAGGCTATCAGTGGGAAGGTGCTAAAGACCCTCAAGCATTTAGATCCTTGTCTTATCCGTTTTCCACTTTTCCGCTAAACAGAATATCTATTACTTTTTACAGAAAGAAGATTCCGAAATGCACAGCAACTTGAGATATGCAGACCCCTAATAGTAAGCTATGTTGGCAATTAATCTCCAGCGATTTTCTTTTTCTGTGATAGAGTTTCAGAAAGTTTAAAGCAATTTTTTTTATATAGAATGTGAACGCCAGAGTTTTGTCTTGTATTTCTGTACTTTTTTACTTTCCTGAATGGCTACGTCCGTAGTCAGAAAAATAACATAGAAGCAGCATTATTGAAAGTACACCACATAAAGACAACTCTAACAAAGTTTATTGCTGAAAAATGTTATTCATCTCATCTATCACTTTTTTCCTTCCTTCACTCAGTTGGACAGAACCAGTTGATGGACTATAAAAGTAGAGAAAAAAATACATTTTTGTACGACAAAATATTCTATGATGCAGAAGTACTAACTCTACATAATCGGGTAAAGGATGAACTCAGTTGGAAGATCAAGTTGATGGACTATGAAAGGAGACAAAATGGACACTTTTCATGAGGAAATACCCTTTGACGCAGAAATGTCTACATCATCGGATAAAGTATGGACTGAGTTGGAAGTATCAAGTTGATTGACAATGAAAGGAGAGAAAAGGGACATTTTCTATGAGGAATTACTCTTTGATGCAGAAGTTAAAGTCTACATCATCGGATAAAGGATGGACCAAGTTGGAAGTCTCAAGTTGATTGACTATGAAAGGAGAGAAAAAGGACATTTTCTATGAGGAAATACACTTTGATGCAGAAGTTAAAGTCTACATCATCGGATAAAGTATGGACTGAGTTGGAAGTATCAAGTTGATGGACTATGAAAGGAGAGAAAAATTACATTTTCTTTGAGGAAATACTCTTCGATGCAGAAGTTAAAGTCTACATCATCGGATAAAGGATGGATCGAGTTGGAAGTATCAAGTTGACGGACTATGAAAGGAGAGAAAAGGGACATTTTCTATGGGAAAATACTCTTTAATGCAGAAGTTAAAGTCTACATCATTGGATAAAGGATGGACTGAGTTGGAAGTATAAAGTTGATGGACTATGAAAGGAGAGAAAAAGGACATTTTCTATGAGAAAATACTCTTTGACGCAGAAGTTAAAGTCTACATCATCGGATAAAGGATGGACTGAGTTGGAAGTATGAAGTTGATGAACTATGAAAGGAGAGAAAATGGACATTTTCTATGAAGAAATACTCTTTGATGCAGAAGTTAAAGTCTACATCATCGGATAAAGGATGGATCGAGTTGGAAGTATCAAGTTGATGGACTATGGAAGGAGAGAAAAAGGATATTTTTTATGCGGAAATACCCTTTGATGCAGAAGTACAAGTCTACATCATCGGGTAAAGGAGAGGCTCGCCTACTCAGCAGTTGGATCTGCTGGGGGAGGCGCTTTACTCGCAACAACGTGTGGATCGCGCATGGACCCGAGGAATCGAGAGATTTGCACTCAATGGAGCGTGAATTGCGAGCAGAAGTCCCATTTTCCCACGCAGCTGAGGGCAAGTGAAAAGTAGAAGGCCTCTGGAGCTCTTGTGCCGAAGGGGCACTCTGAACACTTGAAGATGGGGGGCTGCAATCCTCCGAGTGGGATAACGCACTGGTGGGAGACTATTTGGGTGTGGCAGAGCTGATAGAGGGGCGTTACGTTGGCGAACGCTTCATAAAGACACCCCAGGCTTTGAAAGGCACTGGAGGTATACTTGACAGAGGCTTCACTAAGGGTTGGTCTATCTCATTTCCTTATCCAGTTCGAGGTTGATTGGAACAAGGGTCAGGAGATGTAGCGCCGTGCACGGATGGAGAGCGCGCGTCTACGATATCCTCTAGAACAGGGTCTCCTCGATCTAGAGAGTTTAGAACGCTTAGATCGTGATCGTCTAGAGTGACGGTCTTTCAATCGTGAGCGTCTAGCTCGCAATCTAGAATGCTTGCCTCGCGATCGTGAGTGCGAAGCCCGGGATCTTCATCGTAAGTGCAAGGCCCATGATCGTGATCTAGAGCATGATGTAAGTGATCGTGATCGTGAGGCTCGTGATCATGTGTCACTAGAGGAGGAGCGCAAATTGAAACTTGCACTTGAACGTGAAGCTCTTGATCTTGAGCGGTGCGCCCTAGTTCAATGGTGCCTCCGAAAAGACCTACGCCTAGACCAAGATGACCACCGATCTTTATGGCATGAGCGCATAGCGATATCATGTGAACGTCCATGGGACGAGCGCTTAGTTCATGAATGATCTCTTAAACCTCGCAAACGGGGTTCGGGTGAACATAAAGCTCATAAGGGGGATCCTGTTACAGGACAGGATGTAGTCACACGTCCAGGGGTAGGGCGAGCAGGTGGAGCGCTCGTCGAAGGAGGATCACTGCGCTCACTCGGATCGTTCTGCTTAACCTCGTCAACTTGCAGAGGCAGCGCACTCGAGCTGGAACAATCTCTGTTGGAAGAAACAAGGTTTATGTTAGGGTTAGGCGGCGATGTCGCCCTAGGTTGGCAAGCAAGGACTTTACAAAGGTCCATGGCAGAAGATGTCATTGCCAAAGGGGACGGTTCTCTCCTCGCGCCACGTTGAAGGAGATGCAGAAGTATCATTCGAAGGGGGAGCAGAAACCCCAAAAGATGCCCAGGCCTGCAGCACATCTGCAAGGGAAAAAGGCTCCCTAGCAGCTGGAGGTGAAGATCCTTCACTGGGGGAAGCATCAGCCCCCCCCCCCCCAGTACCTCTAGGTTACCAAGGAGTAAGTCGGTCTACACAACTACTCGACCGACTCCCATAGGAAGAGGTGGGTGAGGAGGACCTTTGGGAAGCGATCCAGGGGTGCAGGAAGAAGAAGCCCGAGCTCTTTTCCCTGCAGAGGCCGACTCCGCGGAGGAAAGATCTCTCTTAGCTTTCTTCTTCCTGCGCCACCCGAACTTCTCACATTGGGAGGCAGACCACTCCTGACACTCGTCACAGGGCGAAGCCTGCTCGCAGCGATGCCCTCGGCAGGAAGAACACAGCAGATGGGGGTCTGTGTCCACGGAGGAAATGAAGGTGTAATGCAAAAAATCAAACTGCAAATATTCACAGCCAAGAGGAACAAGTTCTCTCTGTGACTGCTGAAATTCAATTGAGGTTAGAGATAGCTACTGCAGCCCTCAGTTGTTTTCAATTAAAAGTTTAACTATTGTATTCCATCCTTCACGGTTATTTCTACTCCAATAAGTAAAGAATGATCGTAAACAATAATCTGTCACAATAGGTATTTAAGATCGGCAGTTACACATTATGAGAGCATTCCAGGTCGTTCCTCTCATCTTCAGGCAAAGTCTGGATAGATGTAGGTAAGCTGGCTCTATTTATGCCGCTCAGAGTGGTTTGTCAAGTCAGGCGCTGGTTGCTGATTGGTCCTCATGGGCAGAGTCCATATTGGATCTGGGACAGAGCAGCTCTGCCCTTTTATATCTCGCCCCAGACCAACAGATAAGAGGCTAGAGGTTAGATTCCTGATAGAATACTCCATTCTCAACCACCAAGAGAAGGGTGCTCACCATATTACTGATGTTCTCCAGCCTCTCCTGCTTGCAGAGGTCCTCACGGACCGTGACCAATGCTGTCTACTTCCAGCCTATCACTGGCGATTACGGGCTGGGTTACCTCCATGGGAACATGAACACCCGTAAGGCAGGGAACCCCCTCCGCCCTATAATCAACTAACGCCCTACGCCGCCAACATATCAACTGGCCACGAGACTTAACTATCTCCTCACCTCATATGTCCCTGACAAATGCAGCGTGGCCTATTCAATGGATTTCCTGACTACCATCAAATGACATACCAGTAAATAAGTCAACACTCCTCTTATTGTAGAGTCCCTTTTCAGTGATGTCCCCTTAGATGAGACTATCCAACTGATCCTTAACAGTCTACAGACATTTCAACCCTTCAACTCAACATCCCGGAGCAAGCCCTTCACTCCTTCCTGAAGATACATACTAAGAAGGACCCTTTTATCATCCACCAAGAGCACATGTACATATAAAAGGACGGCATTGTGATGGGCTGCCCCATCGAGGTCCTTTTCACTAATTTTTATACAGATGTTGTCGAGGAACAAGTTTTTGCCCATACTTTATAGACCAACCAGAAATATACCCCTGCTCTATTGATAACACCTTCATGAAAGCCCCCTCCTCCCAATGCATCGATGAACTATGAACATGACAAATTCAGGGATAATTTGTATTTTTCACCAATACAAACATGTAGTTATCTATGTGGATTATATTTTGGCAAAGCTGGAAGGTGGCCATTAGACTAAAAGTGCGAGGTGGCAACCCTGCCTAACCACTTCGAGTGGGTAGGGGGGTGGCTGAGGGGTACCCAGCTGCCTACATATACTCTCACAGCTGTGAGCTACGTCACTTTTTGATTGCAGGCAGGAATTATTGGGGGAAAGGTGAAGGCAGGCCAAATTATATACCGTAAATAACTACAGGTTTGTATGTTAATGAAAAATATAAATTATCTGTGATTTTGTCATTTGTTCCCATACTAAGAAAACCTTACGTTATTTATGTGGATGACCCACTCTTAGGAAATTGGAAGTCCTATTTCTGGCATGAACAGTGATCCGAGTTTACCTAGTACAGTATATGACTGTGGTCTAGGGAAAAACCTTGCCACCTCACTAACAATACAAAGTGAGTATGATAGCAGCCTGAGCAATTCAATTGTCGTGAGATACCATATGAACATCTATGGAAGTACATAATGAGTTTATAAATAGGATATAAACAAAGATGTTTCCCATTGCCAACCTTGCAGGAAGCAATGGGGATGTGGACAGTATATTGAATTTATGACTATACTAGGCTGCACAAGTAAAGTGATTCTTACCTGCAGAGGCTTAAGCTAGCTTGCAGAGGGACCCATGGTGCTGTGCCCCAAGGGAGGGGAAGATGAAGGAAAATGCCAGACATATTCTCATTCATCCCAGACTTAACCGGGGTAATCAATGCCCTCAACCACCTGCTACTTGTCCAACAATGAGCATGAGGTACTCTTAAACCACTTGCTGAGCAGCCTCCTCTGGGTCACATCTTTTAGATATTGAGCTGTGAACGCAGTTTGACGTTTCCACACGCCAGCTTGTAATACCTGCAACACGGAAAAGTTCCGCATGAATCCCAGGGACGTACTGATACCCCTGACGTCATGGGCTCTAGGTCTTCAAGCCGGAGGAGAATCAGGATTTAGAGCTCTTTCAATGTCTTGACGTATCCGAGAGCAAATGGTATTTTTAGTGATTGTCCTCTTAACCATGCCAGAACTAATAAAAAGAGATGTTAGTTTGGGCCATGTTACTGCAGTGTGTTTGAGATATCTCAAACTCCTCACTGGGCATACTAACAGTTGATCTGGGTCATTGGTTACAGGACATAGACTCATAATCTGAAAGGGAAAGAATCTAGGGGTAAGTATCCCCGGATTTTGAGTCTTTGCGATAAACTCAGGGACAAAGCTGAGTGTCACTTCCCCTATCCCCTTGAATGGGCAATGTCATATGAGAGGCCATGAAGTTTACCGAATCTCTTTGCCAAAGCTAAAGCGAGCAGGAACGCCGTCTTCAAAGTGAGATTTTGGATCAGTTGCATGGCGTAATGGTTCGTAAGAAGGTCCTTTTAGGGATCTCAAAATGCGAACCACATTCCAAGGAGGAAGCCTGACCTGCAACTGAGGGCAGGTGATCTCATAACTCCATATGAGTAAAGAGAGCTCCAACGAAGAGGAAATATCCACTCCTCTCAGCTTAAAGGCGAGGCTCATGGCTGAGCGATAATCTTTCACCGCCGAGACTAAGTTTTCCTCCCGAAGGTATACAAGGAACTCCGCTATTACGGGGATAATGGCATCGAGTGGAGAGATATTCCTTCAACGACACCAACCACAAAAGACCGTCCACTTAACCTGGTACACTGAGGCTGAGGACTTTTGCCAGTATCTGGAAATTCTCTACCAACTTGTTACGAAAAGCCTCTCTGAGAGATGAGACGCTGGAGAGTCTCCAGTCATGAAGTTGAAGAGACAGGACAGTCTTATGAAAGATGTTTGTGTGTGGTTGTTTGAGTAGATCTGGTTGTGGAGGGAGTTCTCTCTGTAGATCTAATAGCAGTTGCAGGAGGTCCGGGAACCACACTGTGATGCAATAGCGGAGTACCAAGGGTCATCATTAGGATTTTGGATGCTCTGGTCATGTTGAGCAGCCTTCTTCTTAGACAGAATGGGAAAAGAGGTACACATCGATGTTGTCCCACCGTTGTTGAAAAGCATCCAGCCATAGAGCCGAGAGTCCGGGACTGGAGAACAGTACAGCAGAAGCTTACTGTTCAGAGATATTGCGAACAGGTCTACTGTCGGGGAACCCCACAAGTCGGGTCTTTGTTGGCATAAGAGTCTGCGAAAAGGTACCGCCTTGTTTGTTTATGTAAGCCACTAGTGTGGTGTTGTCGCTCAAAAACACCACGGAGTGACCTGCCAGCAACTGTTGGAACTGATGAAGAGCTAGGTATGCTGCTCTCATCTCCAAGAGGTTTATACACTAGTACCTTTCGGACTCTGACCAAAGGCCAAAGATCATGTGATGCAGTAAGAGGGGCCCCCATCCTTCTTTTGATGCGTATGTACAAAGCGTCGAGTCCGGGACGAGAAGATCTTGACCTCTGCAAAGGTTCTCTTCTGCCATCCATCAAAGTAGATCCGTTATCTGTTCCTGAGTGGTTGGAATTCGTGTGTCCAGCGAATCTGAGTGTTGGTTCCACACGGACTTCAGCTGCCAATTGAGGGATTTGATCCTGAGGAGGCTGTTTGGAACTAGATGGAGAAGAGAGTTTAGGTGACCTAGCAGACTTAACCATTGATGAACCAGTAGATCTTCCCAGCTGAGGAAGGGTGATGCTACTTCTCTCAGCCTGAGTACTCTTTCGTTTGATGGGAAGACTTTCTGTTGGACGGTGTATGATCATATGGAAGTATACCAGTCTCTAAGAATGAAGCAGTAATGACTTTTCGAAATTTATCAAGATCCCTAGATCCTGACAAAACTCTAAAAGCATGTGTCGGTGATGAAGAAGGGTTATATCCGAGTCTGCCAGAAACAGCCAATCGTCGAGATATCTGAGGAGACGAATGCCGTTTTTATGAGGCCCAAAATGACACTACTTTACTTACTTTACTTTGATGGCTGATTTTCCAGTCCCATACAGCAGGAGAACCCAACTCTCTACAGGACCTCACTGTCGTTTTCCCTTGCTAGTTCAGAGTATTTAACATTTCACATCATGTATTGTTCATCTACTGTTAAATCATCACATGAAATACGAAAGTCTTCAGTTTTCTCTTGAAAGCCTTAATGTAAAGTAGTTATACAGTCAACATTATTCACTAATCGATATGATTCTAATAACTCACTAAATGCCAAAGCGTCGGGAATTGATGTGTCATCCATCCAAAAATTGAAGTTGCCTTAGATAACTAATTCGTTTTCCTCCATGATGATCAACGCAATGAAAGCACTGAATTCTTCAAAAAAAGATACAGTACTAGTGTTTGTTCTTGGGGGTTTGTAGACTGTTACAAAGAATATTTTTGGGCTCAGTGATGTCATCCTGATGGAAGGTTCTTTTAGGCAGCTTTCTAAGGGATATTTAGCTACAGTGATATTTCCCAGAGAATTAACCATAGGTCTCCAGAATTCTAACTCCTGGTGCGAGTATCCTTAATATAACTCTAAGGATATCGCATAAAATCAGGGGACGTATTTCTTGATACGAAACATGGGAATCTTCACCCCGAATAGATTTTACTCTTTGAGGGGGAAGAATGGCGAAATGAAGGGGAGCCGTTATCAAGGTTACCCAGTGGATTCCCTCCCTGTTCTACTACGGCGCATCATTCCTTTAAAAAGTAGCATTTAAGCACGGTGCTCTCCCACGCTTCTCTCGGTGTTGTTACTAATTTTAAGGAATATTATCATGCAATCTCCAGCATCTTCATCCTCTGGAAAGTTGAGTATTTAATCTTTCCTGTGTATAATTTTTAGTTCCCTTCTCACAGTTAAATTAACATAATTTAGGTGTGTTAAGTGGAGCACTGCCATCCCTGGAGGCGGCCATTTTAAGACCGCTGCCGCACGCCATAAATGCTTTATTTAGTTAGTAGTGCGACTTTCCCGGTATTTAGCTATAAATAATTTTCTACATAGTTAGGCAAAATTATACTAATGAAGATAGCACTACACATGTAATATTTCCTCTTCCGAATAAAAGTTTCTCTCGTATACGATAGGGCCTCGGTGGTATCGCGCGTAGCCGAGATCCCCACTCGAGTTAGGCTAGCCTAACCCGTTTTAGTATATTTTAGTAACATTATCCCCCGTTTAACCTCTAGTATCATTTCTATTAATTCAGTCAATTATATATATATCCCCTAGAATTATTGGTATAATTCAATACGCTTCTCTTTTAGAGAAAAAGAGGATAAACCCTTCTTCCACGCTGAGTGCCGCCATCCCAGGCGACAAACCTATTTTCCGTCATCGCCATCGAGTAGTTAACTCCGGCTTGACTTGGATAGTGTTTTATTGTCGATCTTCTTTGCTGGCGAGTATCCCGGCCTTGAAATATGACAGTAACTCAGGGTGTTTTGTCTTGTAGCCGACAACGTTATCTACAAAGAAATAGTAATTCCTCTGCCGGTTACACCGTTGTTGGCAAAGGAAGCTAGGCTTCCCTAGTCTACAACCGAAAGTGGGAAGTATAATTGCCGCCACCTTTCTCCCTTGTCGACTAAAAGACATGTCTTATATCCGGCAATGTTTCAGGCTAGGGAATCGTTATTCCCCTGCCGCCCATGACGGCGCTGGTATAGGAAGCTAGGTTTCCTTGATTTACAGCCAAAAGTAGGAGGCATACTTGCCGCCACCTTTCTCCTCTGTAAAATATAAGACCCTTTCCCTTCCCTTTCTGTCCTTTAGTGCTGGCCTAGCCGTCACAAATGTCCTTTGGCCGGTATTCTACAATCATCCCCACTTGCCAGGCTGACTGGGTTACCGGCCGGGTTCCTACAAACGGCGGTTAGGTTGCCACTTCGACCAACTCCCCAACGGAAGCAAAGCCCGGGAAAGGTTGAGCCGGCTCTGACGGCTGCCGGTGGAAACCCATTATACTGTTGAGTATTCTTCAGTCCTCTCTTGGACTGCCATCCACAAACCTTGTAACCGGCAGTACAGCCGGCAACTGAATTTGTGGTTGGATGGAAGCTAGAATCAATGTATTTCTCCCCTTCGATTTGAATTCTCATTCTGGAAAGAAGGTAGTAGAGGTAATAGTCCCTACACTCCCAATTATTGAACTAAACTATAATAATACAGTAGTCCTTCTTTCCATTCTTTCTCTCTCCCTATCAGCTAGTACCCCCAGGTACTAGCATAACCCGGTAGTATACCGGTAAAACTACAGTATAAGACAATACAGTGGCCAGTAATCCTGCAGTATAACAATACAGCAGTTAGAAAACTACAGTATATAATGATACAGTAGTATAAAATTTCCAACATACTCTGTGTATCCTTTCACAGTCCATTGTTGAGACCGATTAAAAATGTTGAGGTGAAGTATTCCTTCAACATCCTGATGAATCCTAGATCATCGAGACACCAATTATTACCATTCAGTATTAATATTCTACAAGTGGAAGAGTGTCTCTTAATAATCACTGACTCCGGCTCTACGTACGAGTTATTCCACTCTGTATTTTCCCGAATAAGGAAATTAAAAATATTAATATTGCAGGAGGTCACAGCAATTGTCTGGAGAGGAAACACAGATATGTGTCTTTCCTACTTCTTTTCTAGTATACTATCCTAAGCTATTATAAATAATAGTAAATAATACTATTTTTAAGCATGTGTATTTATATCAGAGATATAAATAACCATATACTCATTTCACTCTTTCTTTCCTTATAGGAGGAGCCTAAGATGAAGTGTGAAATCATATTCTGCAACCACAAGAGTAGGGACTTTTGTGGCCATAAGATGTGCAGGTCTCATGGCCCCTGCTCCATCGCAACTGAAACCCTGAGGTATTGGGACCCGAAGGGTTGCACCGTCTGCTTGGCTCTGATGACCGAGGGATTCGGTGAAGATATCCCTGAGACTACAGTCAAGGGATACAGCAAGAGAAACTCTTCGGAGGTGGGTAAGAGGGTTCCAAAAGAACTCTCCGGGACCTTACCTGCCTAATGAAGCTATGAGATGCCTTCTGTTCCCTATGGCCCAATCCGACGTGGTTGTGCCGCAGGCACAGGTCAAGCCTCCCTTCATCCAGCTGACGATAGAGGCGGACATTAATAAGGCACTCGAAGGCATGGACATCCAACAGGAACGGATGTCGGAGGTGTCTACCGACACCGAAAAGAACCTTCTGCAAGAAGATCCTGAAGAACAGGTGGCTCAACCACCCACGGAGGAAGAAGGATCCGTATCTATGATAACGGAAGACCCTCAGTTTTCTGTGACGGCATATCAACCCGTGCTGTCAACTTCTTCGGCCCCAACTCCCCATCTTGAGCCGCTGATAGCCAAGAGCGAGGCGTTCCTAGGACAACTTCAGCAGATGATGGAATCGTTCCGCAAGGAACAACAGGAGATTAGGAGGGAAGTAAGAGAAGTGAAACGCCCGGGCGCTTTCAAAGGCTCTCATAAGCCTATCAAGGTCTCTGACTTACCTCAATGCTCCGAAACCAACCCCTGGAGGTATGCGGAGCATATGCCCATGATGAATGGGAAGCTGTATATCTCCAAGAAGATGGGGGCCAAACCCCTCGAAGATCTCCAATTCTGGCCTAACCTATCGGCATACATAGAATGTTACGTCAGACTGCGGGATGAACCAGCATCTCATGAGGAGACGGAACCGAAAGAGGTCATGATCTTTGAGCATGACAAGGCACAGGCTCTCTTATCCAAGACCCTAAAGAAAGCTGATTACACCAACTTTAAGGTTTCAGCTTTGAGCAAGAAGCATCCTACCTTCGTTGCTCCTTCCTCCAGAGCTTTCCCCTTTTTGGTCAAAGCTCTCAACTGTGTGCTGAAAGCAATTGACGCGGCGGGCAAACCATGCCCTGTGCTAGAGGAATGCAGACCATTATCTCTAGCCATGCCTACCTGCAAGAAGGAATGGAATAAGGTTCATCTAACCTTCTCAGTCTCTAAACTGGATCGGGAGATAGCAGGTCAACAGTTCAATGAGAACCTTCCAAAACTGTCAGAACATCTTTTGAGAAGGGAACAGGAGACAAAAGAGAGACTATCTGCTTCTTTGTCTCTTCAGATCTGTATGGGGATGTGTGCAGGCCTTTCCAATACCCCAGATATGTACATGGTCCTAGCCAAGACTCGCATGACTAACCATGTTAAGGACATGTACGCTTTCGTTAAGGTCAGGAGGGCTTGTAGAGAGCTTGTGTTTGCCGCAGCAACGGTCAAACACGAGCCCAGGAAGCTGATCATTTCATGTATCTGGGGCAAGGACCTCTTCCCAAAAGAAGTGGTTCAGGAGGTCATAGCAAAAGCCGCCACGGAGAATAGGAACCTTCTCCAGAAGTGGGGCATGTCTTCCAAGAGGAAATCTTCCTCAGATGCTGGTCCCCAACCGAAAAACAGAAAGACAAAGAAGCCACGCAGGCCTGCACAGCATCCAACCATGACCATGACCACAGTGCCGCAAATGGTAGCCCAGCAGCAAACCACCTTCAAAATGGTGCCCCAGCAGCTGGTAGCTCAATCCGGGCTTTGAGAGGCACACAACTACCTTTCGCCCCAGAGGAAGAGGCTTAAGAAGAGGCTCCTCAAGGAACACCTCAAGGGGTAGAGTGGTAAAGGTGGTAAATCTTCAGGAACATCTCAGCAATGAGATGCTCCAGGTAGGAGGAAGACTCTTCCACTTTCGGGATCGCTGGACCTTCGATCCCTGGCCCCACAGTCTAATCAGGAATGGACTCTGTTGGAAATGGAACAAAATTCCACCCCCTTTTCCTCAATTCTTCCAACACTCCACCCCCTTATTGGAAGAATATACCTCAAAACTCTTGAACAAAAAGATAATAAGGAAAACCAAGTCCATCAAATTCCAGGGAAGGCTGTTTTGTGTTCCCAAGAAGGACTCGGACAAACTCAGAGTCATTCTAGACTTGTCTCCACTCAACAATTTCATCAAGAACAACAAGTTCCGGATGCTTACCCTGCAACACATAAGGACCCTGTTACCAAAAGGGGCGTACACAGTCTCGATAGACCTGGTGGATGCTTATTGCCACCTACCAGTCTGCCGCCCTCTCCTCCTACCTATGATTCAGGCCACAGAAGACAAAATATGCCTTCACAGCCATGCCCTTCAGGCTAGACATTGCCCCAAGGATATTCACGAAACTTGCGGACAGAGTCGTCCAACAGCTGCGCTTAGAAGAAATTCAGGTAGCGGCAAACCTGGACAACTGACTGGTGTGGACAGCATCCAAGACAGCTTGTCTGCCGGCAGCCACAAAGGTGATTCAGTTCCTAGAACACATGGGCTTCAAGATCAACCACAAGCAGTCTTGCCTTTCTCCAGCTCAGGAGTTTAAAAAATTAGGAATCCATTGGAACTTGCAGTCACATCGTCTCTCCACTCCACCGAAGAAGAGGAGAGAGATAGCGGGATCTGTCAAGAGACTACTGAAACTCAAGAAGATTTCAAGATGCCAACAGGAAAGAGTACTGGGCTCTCTCCAGTTTGCAGCAGTGACAGACCCAGTGCTAAAAGCACAACTAAAAGATGCGTCAGGAGTCTGGCGAAGATACGCATCAAACGCTCGAAGAGATCAACAAAGATTGACACCGACCCTACTGCTAACGCTCCTAAGGCCGTGGTCAACGGTCAAGAGCCTGACAAGAACAATTCCCTTACAACCACCTCAACCTTCAGTGGTAATTCACACAGATGCCTCACCGGAAGGATGGGGGCCATTCCCATCAAAGGAAAATGCAAGGGAATTGGTCACACCATTTGAAGACCTTTCACATCAACATCCTGGAAGCTATGGCAGTCTTCCTAACGTTGAAGAAACAATCCCCTCGCAGATCAGCCCACATCAGACTGGTCTTGGACAGCAAGGTAATAGTGAAATGTCTGAACCGACAAGGCTCGAGATCACCTCACATCAATCACGTGATGTTAGCCATCTTCCACCTGGCAAGGAAGAAGAGATGGCACTTATCAGCAGTTCACCTGCAAGGGTTCCGCAATGTGACGGCCGATGCTTTATCCAGGCAAAAGCCGATAGAGACAGAGTGGTCCCTAGATGCAGACTCATTCTCTTTCATCTTGGAAAAAGTCCCGGAACAGCAGATTGACCTCTTCGCAACGAGCGACAACAAGAAACTACCTCGATATGTAGGCCCTTACGAGGACCCTCGGGCAGAAGCGATGGACGCCATGTCACTCGATTAGAACAGATGGAATCACATCTATCTGTTCCCACCAACCAACCTCCTGCTGAAGGTCCTCAACAAGCTGAGATCCTTCAACCTCCTGCTGAAGGTCCTAAACAAGCTGAGATCCTTCAGAGGAACAGCAGCAGTAGTGGTCCCCAAATGACCCAGAAGCAATTGGTTCCTTCTACTTCTAGAACTGAAACTGAAGCTGTTCCCTCTACCGAACCCAGTTCTATCCCACCTGGTTCAGAAGTCAACTGTCTACGCTTCATCCTTGAGAACCAAAAACCTACATCTCATGATTTTCTCGCCTTAGCGGCCAAGAAAAGGTTCGGGATCTCAAAAGACCACATCGACTTGATAGAAGAATACAAGTCAAAGTCAACTAGAAGACAATACGAATCGTCTTGGAAGAAGTGGGTTTCCTTTGTGAAAACAATGAAACCGACAGAAATTTCAATAGATTTCTGCCTCTCCCTCTTCATCTACCTTCATGAACAAGGCCTAGCTTCCACCACAATAGCTGCATGTAAGTCAGCTTTGACTAAACCTCTTCTTTACGCCTTTCAGGTGGACCTTTCAAGTGAAATCTTCAATAAGATTCCGAAAGCATGCGCTAGACTCAAACCAGCAACCCCTCCGAAGCACATATCATGGTCTTTGGACAAAGTCTTCCACTATGCTTCAAATTTGAACAATGAGGATTGTACCCTAAAGGATCTAACACAAAAAGTGATATTCCTGTTCGCTACAGCCTCAGGGGCTAGAGTTAGTGAAATAGTGGCCTTATCCAGGAACGAAGGCCATATTCAGTTCACAGAAGAGGGAGAACTGAACCTTTTCCCCGATCCTACTTTTCTCACCAAAAACCAGCTGCCCACCAAAAGGTGGGGTCCTTGGAAAATATGCCTTATGAAGGAAGATGTCTCTCTATATCTAGTAGAGTGTCTTAAGGTCTAGCTTCGAAGAACTTCAGACTTCAAGGAGGGACAACTCCTCCGAGGCGAAACCTCAGGATCCAACCTATCCCTAAAACAACTGAGGGCAAAACTCACCTACTTTATTCGCAGAGCGGATCCTGACAGTACACCTGCAGGTCACGATCCTAGAAAAGTTGATTCCTCGTTGAACTTTTTTCAACACATGGACTTTGATAGACTCCGCTCATATACGGGTTGGAAATCATCAAGAGTCTTTTATAAACATTATGCAAAGCAAGTGCACGAGATAAAACACTTTGTGGTGGCAGCAGGTGGGGTTATAAAACCTGTCGTCTAGTGCTGCGATGAACAGTGGATTGTTTTGGGACTTAACAGTGTATTGGGTGAACAGGTATTAGCACCTTCGAGTGTAATACCTTTTAGTAAAAATCACTATGGTGATTTATAGACTGTTCTATATATGTGACAGGAACAAATATAATGTGTTTGTGTTCATGTATGTATCTTCTTCGTCTTATTTAGCTTGTTAAGTGTTTTAAGAAGTCAATGGCAGTAAACCTCATTAAATCTCAGTTGGTGGGAAATGCTAAGTAACTATAGTTAAGACTAATTGATTAACTGCGGAGTACACCTCGTTAACAGGTTTTTGTTTACATTAACCAAGCATGGTTATTGGCGAGAATTTGGAAAGACAAATCTTGTGATTCGGTCTTTGGTCCTCCCAGCGTTAACACGTAGCTCGGGCCAACACCGTCTCGAGGGCGTCTCTGCCTGGTGCCCCCAGGTTGTCAGGCTTTGTTAGCCTACGCCATACTACGGTGATATATTGTGGAATATTTCCCAAATATTCTTTACAGGTCAGTACGAGTGTGTGCTTTGAGGTGTATTGTGAAAATATGCATTCCGATTGAATTTCTATAATGTCCAGCATTTAATCTATTATTATTATTGATCCGTTTAATTGCCATTGTTAAATAGAACATTGCCATTGTTAAAATCCCTAATAGTCTGTGTCGAGTGCTTTGCAGAAGATATATCTTTAAACCTAATATAATATTGCTGAGGATAATTGTGATAACTATGCTATGCTATGTTGTAATATTCTAGTCACTAAAGTGTGTATATGTGTATCTATCTGACAATTTGTATATTATTGATTGTTTGTTTGTCAGGTGGAGTTTTATGGAATAAACTTATGGCACATTCATCAGCGTTTAAACATTGAACCAATAAGAACCCACTCAGACGAATCGAGACGCTTATCCTACCGTCTATTACCATGCTTGGTTAATGTAAACAAAAACCTGTTAACGAGGTGTACTCCGCAGTTAATCAATTAGTCTTAACTATAGTTACTTAGCATTTCCCACCAACTGAGATTTAATGAGGTTTACTGCCATTGACTTCTTAAAACACTTAACAAGCTAAATAAGACGAAGAAGATACATACATGAACACAAACACATTATATTTGTTCCTGTCACATATAGGTGCGGAATCTAACGAATAACACCAGTGCCGTGTGAACATTTGTACACAGTGTTGAAGCATATCCAACAAATAAGTGAAATCAAACAATTTAATTTCACAAAATTGAGTGGCATTTACCAATGAACTAATATATGTATATTCTTCCCTTACAGGTTATAAAATATATATATACCAAGATGTTAAAAAATGCAGGATAGATTCTTTCTAATGATATATTACAAATTGTTTTTATATTTTGTCTATAAAAATAAAAACTATATAAATGTATCTGCGTCTTCTTCGCCCTTAGAAGTACAAATAAAATTGTCCAGAGCCTTTTATTTTTCCTAAAATAAAATCTTGTAAGTAAAATTTCTGAAAGAACAACCTGGTAATCTCAAAAAGTTTCCCTCTTGTTCCAACAGAAATACAAACTTTGAATCCTTATAGTCGAAGTCGACAATTTCCCTGCAGGGGCCAGGAAGCCCCAAGTTAGTTCCAAACTTAGTGGATATGACAAATTACGGTAATGTCACATATATAAGGTCTAGGAGACCATATAAGGAACTCGTTCAAAGTAAAGGCACTTATACAAAACCACAGATATAGTATTTTCAAGTAATTCTCTGGTAAACTTCCATCAGGACGACATGGCTGAGCCAAAAAAACGGATTTTGAGCAAAGCGAAAAATCTATTTTTGGGTGATATGGCCATGTCGTCCTGGTGGACCCTACCTTCTCTCAAAAGGAGTAAAACAACTATGTAATGATTGACCCCACCCGAAACTACTCTATCTACGGCTATTCCTGCTTAAACGCAACAAGGAATAATGCGCCGTAGTAGTACAGGGAGGGGATCTACCGGGTAACCTTGATAACGGCTCCCCTTCATTTCGCCACTCTTCCCTCTCAAAGAGTAAAATCTATTCGGGGTGAAGATTGCCATGTGACATATCAAGAAATACGTCCCCTGATTTTATGCGCTATCCTTAAAGTTATATTAAGGATACTCGCGCCAGGAGTTAGAATTCTGGAGACCTATGGTTAATTCTCTGGGATTATCACTGTAGCTAAATATCGCTTAGAAAGCTGCCTAAAGGAATCTTCCATCAGGACGACATGACCATATCACCCAAAAATAGATTTTTCGCTTTGCTCAAAATCCATTTGTTATGTTTTTTTGCATAAAGTTTATTTCTATGTATTCAAAGCTTGTTACACTAGTTCTTTTTAACATTTTGAGATTTGAGTAACTTTTATGAATACTGTAATGAGTCTGACACCCCCCGGACCTACATTCTCTCGGTATATGATAGAAAGTGTGTGCGGGGGTGTCATTTCAGTGATCTTTGCCTTGTCCAAGTTATTTAACCTTGTTTCAGATAATGCTAGAATGTCCAAATACTTCTTGTTTATCAATTCTCGAATGTGAATAGACTTATTACCTACAGATTGGATATTTACAGAGCCACTGTTTATGACATCCTTAGTAACCATGATCAGTGTTTTCTGCAAGTCTTTTCAATTCCAAGTCATAAGCTTTGCATTCTCTAGAATTTACTATGTGGTCACTTGGTTTGTTTAACTTTGTGCAGTAAATACACTTTGACACTTGCAAATTACACTCCTTGGTGGAATGTTTTCCTGAACATTTCCAGCAGACTTTATCATCAAGACCAGAGGTGCTGTCGTAAGACCAGAACATGTATCCTTGAGATCCAGTGTGCACATCAAGTCCCTTGGTCAAACTGCCTGAATGACTGTGTCTGCCGTCTCCATCCTGCAGCTAAGGCTTCTACAACTGGCGTCTCAAAACCTTCGCAAGTTCCTCCAACCAATATTTTGGAGGAACACATTCCTGTGCAAAGGGAGTCCAAGGACGCAAAGACCAAACCCAAGAACACCAAGGCAAGGGAAGTCCGTTTGGCAGAGGCAGACAGGATATCCCCTGTGACAGGTCCTCTCACAACCCTGTTGACAATCCTGACCTACCCCAAGCTCTGGATGTAAGCCTGGAGGTATATGATTCCATTGACATGGATGATGAATATCTCCTGAGGGCAGCCAGTCCGACCTTTCACTTGAAACAAGAGAGAAGAGTCGGAGTATACCTTCGGGCAGGTCCTCTCTTGCATGAGGGCCATCAACAAGCTGTCTACTCCTGGTACCACCACCCACGAAGGGAAAGAGATGGTTCTAGACGAGATCCTTGGAACTCAAAGGCCCTCTAAGACCAGTGCAGCTTTGCCCTGGTCTAAGAGCCTGACAGCTGCCAGAAAGAAAGCTATCTCTCAGATACAGATAGCTGGAACCTCTAATTCCTTTAGGGCACGTTCCTCCTCGTGATCTTTACCACTTCCTTTTGTGTTACAAAGGAAGTACTACAAGATCGAAAAGGAACCACATCCCACCGTGTCCCTCGACCCTTCATTAGAATCTCTGACGAAGGGTCTTCTGACCCAAATCCTCTCCGCTTTGAGAGCCTCCCTATTGGCAGTAGAGTTCCAAAAATAGAACGAGGCGTGAAGTACGTCATGTAGTTGCTTCATGGTTCGACCTATGGTTGGAGTCCCTGGGCTACAGTACATTGTCCACTCCCATGATCTTTCAAAGGAGTCCAAAAGGAAGTCCTTGGAATCTTTCCTATTGTTGTGTACCCGAACCCTTGAGTTCCTGCCGCACGACGTTGTCAATTTGTGGGCAATGCCACACTCAAGAGGAGGGACATTATCATAGGAAAGTTCCACAGGCAGGTACTGAAAGTAGAAGTGTCACACTTGAGGAATTACATGCTTGAAGGTTCCTCTCTCTTTGTTCCTGAGGAGATTGAGAGGACTGCTGAAAGATGGAGGACATCATCGAATGATTCTCTCCTCCATGGGGCCATGACATCCAGGTCTTACGGAAGACCGTCCCAGTCTTCCCGTAATCAGCAGGCTACCTCCAACCCCTCAACTACTAGGTCCTCTGGACCTTCGAAGGCATTTAAAAAATTATATTTTAGTCCCCAAGATCAGCGTACACTTTTAAAAACTGTAATGGAGATATTTTGGTAAAATTATAGTTATGGACAGGAAAAGGACAGGAAAACATTTCGAACATAAAATGTTTTCCTGTAGTAAATAGCGTGATTTAACCAAATTTGACCTTCAATTTCAACCGCAAACAAACAGATCAACCAATTCGACTACTTCGTTTCACTTACGCTAATATCACTGAAATGAAGTCAAATTTGGTGAAATGACATTATTTAATACAGGAAAACATAACAAATTTGCAAGTAATTTTTATTTTTCCAAGTACAGTGATACCTCGGTAGTCGAACGACTCTATACTCGAACAATTCGGAGTTCGACCAAAATTTTCGAGAAATTTTTGCTGCGGTGCTCGACCAAAAATTCGGTACTCGACCAGCCGAACACGTGACGACCGCATGGGCTTTGTGATGATCGCGCCATCTCGGCCACTCTCGCTTGTTCGGGAAGCATCAGTTCTCTCGAGAGCGTCACTCAGACAACGCGCGATCAGCATTCGTTGTGATTTAGTGATTTTCAGTGCTTTTAATTGCTTTTTTAGCTTTCATAATGAGTCCCAAGAAAGTAATGAGTGTTAAGGGGAAGGAGAAGAGGAAAACAGTGCGAACAACGATCGAGTTGAAGAAGGAAATTATAGCGAAATATGAGAATGGTGTACGAGTGTCCGATTTAGCGGTAGAATACGGAATGGCGAAGTCGACCATTTCTACGTTTTTAAAGCATAAAGAAATGATTAAGAAGGCGAATGTTGCAACGGGAGTTACGGCGGTAACTAAGCAAAGGCCACAAGTGATTGAGGAGATGGAAAAGTTGCTTTTAATATTTATTAAAGAAAAACAGTTGGCCGGGGAAAGTGTTAGTGAAGCGTTCATTTGTGAAAAAGCGTTGCATATCTATGAAGAATTAGTGAAGAAAAGTCCGAGTACCAGTGAAAGTGATTCATTTACATTTAAAGCGAGCAGGGGTTGGTTTGAAAAGTTTCGTAATAGAACAGGTATTCATCGTGTTACTAGGCATGGGGAGGCAGCTAGTTCGGATCAAATTGCAGCCGATAAATACGTGGGGGAATTCGATCGGTACATAAATGAACAAAATTTGATCGCACAACAAGTCTTTAATTGTGATGAGACTGGGTTATTTTGGAAGAAAATGCCAGCCAATACGTACATTACCAAGGACGAGACGAAGATGCCAGGTCACAAGCCAATGAAAGATAGGCTAACATTGTTGCTGTGTGCAAATGCAAGTGGCGATTGCAAGATCAAACCCTTGTTAGTGTACCACTCGGACAACCCCCGGGTGTTCAAACGAAATAATATTTGTAAAAGTGCACTACCAGTTATGTGGCGCTCGAACACTAAATCTTGGGTCACAAGACAATTCTTTACTGAGTGGATAAACGAAGTGTTTGCCCCCCAGGTTAAGGCTTACCTCATTGAAAAGAGCTTGCCAATGAAATGTCTTCTGGTTATGGACAATGCTCCTGCACATCCTCCAGGTCTCGAGGATGACTTGAAAGAAGAATACAGCTTTATCAAAATCAAATTCTTGCCCCCCAATACTACTCCCATACTCCAGCCCATGGACCAACAGGTCATTTCAAACTTCAAAAAACTCTATACCAAGGCCCTTTTCAGAAAGTGTTTTGAAGTGACCAGTGACACGAAGTTGACCCTAAAGGAATTCTGGAAGGAACACTTCAGCATCCTCAACTCTGTTAACATGATTGACCAAGCTTGGCGAGGTGTGACCTATAGGACATTGAACTCTGCCTGGCGTAAGCTGTGGCCATCATGTGTCACAGAGAGGGAGTTTGAAGGTTTCCAACCAGAGGCGGGTCCAAGCACTGCTACCCCTGTAATTTCTGATGACACTGATGTCGTTGAGGAAATTGTTGTCATGGGCAGGAGTTTGGGGCTTGAGGTCGACAAGGATGATATTGATGAGCTTGTAGAAAGCCATTCTACCGAGTTGACTGTGGAGGAATTGTTGCACCTGCAACAACAACAGCAGCAGGATCTGATTGTGGAGCAGGAATCTTCAGAAGAGGATGAGGTAAGGGAGGATGTTCCAAGTTCTCTCATCAATGAAATTTGTTCCAAGTGGGCAGATGTGCAGGCTTTTGCTGAAAAATACCACCCAGAAATTGCAGTAGCAAACCGGGCAGTGCATATGTTTAATGATAGTGTCATGTATCATTTTCGAAAAATACTGCAGAGGAGGAAGAAACAATTAACAATAGACCAGTTTTTCACAAAAGAAAAGAAAGCTGCTACATCAAAGCCTGTTTCTCCTCCAAAGAAGAGACAAAGAAGAGAAGAAACCCCTGAAATAGATCTGCCCACCCTTTCATTGGAGAGAGAAATAACTCCTGAAGGAGAACTACCCCGCCACATCATGGAAGGGGACTCTCCTTCCAAGCAGTAACCTCCCCCTTCCATCCTCTCCACATCCATCCCTGTATGCCATCGAACCGCTGCTCAAAGGTATGTTCACTACAGTACAGAAAATGGTTTAAAATTGTTTTATTTTAGTACAGTAAATGGTTTAAAATTGTTTTATAGGATTTTCTGACCAATTTCATACACATTTAGATAATTATTGTTGTTTAGGTACACGTTTTATTAATATTTTGGGCCTGTTCGAGTGCTTGGGAACGGAATAGAATATATACCATTATTTCTTATGGGGAAAAAAAATTCGGTACTCGAACAAATCGGAGGTCGAACACGGATCTCGAACGGATTATGGTCGAGTACCGAGGTATCACTGTATACAAGTCTGGAGCTATTCCTAGGGGTATACTTTCGGCATAACTGAAAGACAAGCCATGATAATTTTAGAGAGGGATACCTACCCCATCCGCTAGTTAGCGGGTGGGGGGTGTGGTAAACTGGCTACCCCGCTCACTCGCACCTCTCGGCTGAGTAACCCCTTTGCTTTAAGGCAGGACTTCTCGGGGGACAGGGTGGTGGGCCAATTTGTATAAATAGCTCCAGGTTTGTATACTAGGAAAATACAAATTACTTCCAAATTTGTTATTTGTTCCAGCGTAAATACAAACCCTCCGCTATTTATAGGGGTGATTTACTCTTAGGAGGGAGGAAGTCCTCACCAACTGGCCTTGTTCATGACCAGGGGTCCTCTCTGTTTCGATCTGTGATCGATTGTAGAAGGAACCCTACCCTCGCTAAAATCAAGTGCCGATATGAAGAAATGCACTGATGGCAGCCTGCAGAAGCTTGTGTGTGAGTGGAACTAACAGTGTAGCTTGTCTTTAACAGAGGAACTGGGGTACAAACCTATTGTTCTTAAGACTTACCCAATACCCTCCTCAATAGGGTACAGTATTGGGGACGTAACAAAGTATTATTCTATACTTAGGAGGTACAAGGGAAATGAGTCTTGCCTGTTTTCCCCATAGGGGAGAAGGTGAAAGGAAGAAAAGAGCCGGTCATTCTTACTCATTCACCCCAGACTAACCCGGGTAACCTCAGCCCTCAACCCTCTGCTACTTGTCCATTAAGGAGCCTGAGGTGTTTAGCACATTTGTTGTGCGACCACCACAGGACCAATGGAAAAGGTCTCAATGTTCCTGTGGGTTACGTCTTTGCAGGCAGTGGGCCGTGAAGGCCAATTGATGCTTCCACACACCCACTTACAGTATCTGCGCCACAGTAGTTTTTTGAACACCAGGGACGTAGCAACGCCACTGACATTACAAGCTCTGGGTCCTAGGATGGAGGAGGGTCTAGATTGAGAGCAAACTCAATAGCCTTTCAGTCCCAGAGGGGAAGGAAATCCTTGTGATCCTCTCTTGACCTTCCCCGTGCTGGCCAACAGTGCTGACACACGGGGGCGAGCTAGTGTCGTTCTCTTAAGGTAACACCACAGACTCCTCACTGGGTAAAACCTCAGTTGAAAGGGTCTTCGGTTACCGAATGAAGACTAGCCGGAATGGGCTGAACCTAGGGTACAGCACACTCGAATTTTGAGTCTTGGCAATCAACTCAGGGACGCGACTGAGGATTACTTCTCCCCGTCTCCTAGAGTAGGAGACATCAGCAGATGGATCATACAACACACTAACTCTCTTGGTCAAAACCTAAGTGAGTAGAAAGGGCCGTCTTCCATGTAAGAAAACGATCTGCTGCCTGGCATAAAGGTTTGTAGAGAGGGGCCTTCAGGGACTGAGGGATACGAACCGCGTTTCCAGGAGGAGGTTGAGATCTGACGGGGGACAGGTCATCTCAAACTTTGTATGAGTAAAGGCATCGAAGGGAGAAAAGGGAGAGAATCCCCTTCCACGATATCAGTCACAAAAGACCGGAGACTTCGTCTAGAAGACTAACGCTACTCGTTGTGAAAGGCCTCTCTGAGAGAGGAGGTTTAGGACCGTTTCCAGGCGTGAAGTCGAAGCAAAGCTATGGCTCTGGAAAGTGTTGGCATGTAGCTGCTTGGAAGATCGTGTCGTGGAGGAAGATCCCTCGGAACTCCGTTGGGAGCTGCAGAAGGTCCGGGAACCATTTTGCGTGATGCCATAGCGAAGCCATTGGAGTCATTGATAAGATCTTGCTTATCCTGACTTGGCTGAGGACTCTCTCACCAGACCGAATGGGGGAAAAAGCGTACACCTTTAAGCTGCCCCACCAATCTTGGAATACATCTTGTTCGAGGGCCTGGTGTTCCGGGACTTGGGAACGGTCGAGCGGAAGCCTAAAGTTCAGGGCCGTTGCGAGCATGACCATAGTAGGGAGACTCGACAAAGTTAAGACTTTGTTGGCTACAAGATGGTTCAAAGAATGATGCGAGCGGATGGGGTTACCTAGCTGTCCTATGTCCATCTGAGGCTTCCTACTGCTAGAGGGTTCTCTAAGAGAGAGAAATGCTGATACCTTTCTGAATCGGGCAAACGGACGAAGATGGAATGGTGTGGCATCTGCCACCCCCCCCCCTCCCCTCCTTTGATGCATCAGAAGAGAACATCAGATCCAGAGGGTAGACGAGAAGATTGGCCTCTTTGCAGTAGCTCTCATCTGGCCCCATCATTCGCGGTTCTCCCAGCAGGGGGGAAATTGCATAGCAATAAACACATCTTGAGGTGATGTTGAGACGTGAAACTACTTGCAGGTTCTTGCAATGAAGGGGGAGATTCCTGTCCTCCCTCCAATTGGGGGTTGGCCAAATAAGACCGATACCAAACGGTAAACCAGTTAGTCAGTACAGCTATGTTATAAGAGGAATCTCCATAGAGATCGCCTTCCGAAGATGAGACCAGTCGGTACTTACTGAACATATCCAACCAACCCCAAGAAGATATTGAGATGTATCTTCAACCTATTGTTGGATAGGTAATAAGCAAAGTCTAATATGGAGTAGTAACACGGAACTGTGTGCATGACAAGCATACAGGAGTAGCCCGACAAAGTCGTGTCCGGAACTCAGTTGGAGAAAGTTGAAAACGTTCATGACGGAGATTCCTCATTCTTAGGACAAAAATGTTTGTACTTTTCCGTCTCAGATAGGTAAACTAGCATAAGTATTGAATGTTCCCTGATAGGGAACAGATATGCTTTACGGTCAAAGTCATTGTAGGACACTAAGATTTCAGATTGGGAGAAAGGAAGAAGTGCCTATAAGAAGGCAGAACGTAAATGCTGTATGTCTCGTTAAAGGAAAGTAGCCAAATAATGTACTGAATAACCTGGTTAATAGAACAGAGTTCTAATTGCAAGATGTATGTAGCCCTTATTGGCAGAAAGATCGCTTGCACACATATGTAAGTACCCATCTGTGCTAGCACTTACGTAATCTCTGCCTCCAGGCAACGTTTGCAACGAATCCAGTTGCGAGAATAATGTATGTGCGACGAATCGCAATATTATTGCCCCAGGAATTTTTGATCGTTGACTAGCTGTAGTAATTCTTTTTGAATGAGAGTGCATATGTTCTAAAAGAAAATATACAGCTATAGAAGCAATCATTTCTCCTTTGGTTTGCCACTCCTTTTTATGAGAGGGGCTAGCCAGCGTTCATACGCAGACAAGGATGTCTGGTTTACTGTGGGCGGGGTTTGAAACGTTTGTAAACATAATGAAAAGCTGCCCACGCTGTTACTATCATTCTAAAACGTAAGCTAACACTGCTCCTTAGGGACTAACTGCTTGAGACAATAACCCTGTGAGAATAAAAAGTCTCATAAGCCTATCGAGTAAAACGATAAGTCGTCGTACCCAAAGTAAAATGAGGGGATGCGGCTGACTCAATCAAATGGTAGAACCTGAGTTCATGACAATAACCTGACGGGTTTGTCTTGGATAGAGCACATGCTCCGGGAAGGCTTACGGCCTTCATGAAGTTTTAACAACACCCGTTGAAGTTATGTAAAACTTCTCAGGAACGAGAGTCTTCCGAAAAGGGTGAAGTCCCGTAAGTAGAGGTTTGCTTCAACAAGACCAGACATTAGATTGCCATCGAATGCTTTCCCGCTAGGAAGAAAACTACCGTCTAATTCAGGCAAGGCCTGCCAGGGGAAAAGAAATGGAATATAAAAAATGACTAATTCATAGATAATTTGTATTTTACCTAACGATACAAACATGACAAATTCGGAGATAATTTGTATTTTTCCTAACCATACAAACCTTAGCTATTTACATTGGGTTTACTTTCGGCGTAGCTGAAATGACGAGCCAATAGTTTTTAACAAGGGTTAACTACCCCCCGCACTAGTTAGCGGGGGTAGGGGAAGGGGTAGCTTGCTACCCCTCCCCCCCACACATCGGTGATTTGTTTCACTTCACTTAGAGGTAGGACTTGACTTGGGGGACAGGGCTGGCGGGCAAATATGTGTAAATAGCTAAGGTTTGTATGGTTAGGAAAAATACAAATTATCTCATTTGTTCCGTAACCGAAATACAAACAACGCTATTTACATTGGGTGACTTACCCCTTAGGAAGGGTGGAAAGTCCCCAGCTTTACTGACTTTGGCTTTTACCCGGGGGCTTTTACCCGGGGGCTCCACCTCCCAGTGAGTAGCACTTGAGAAAAGGAGCCCCTGCACCTCACAAGTTCCTTGCTTCGCGAGGAATGTGTGGCCTACATAAGTTGTGTGTGGAGGAAAGAGCGTGACTCGTCCTATGAAGTTGACCTTGAGACCTTTAGATAGGAATCCAGGATAGGACGTTCCCAATACCACCTCGTCAGGGTATGGGGGACGCGACAGTATTAAACTTAATACTAGGAGCACAAGGAAGTATGGGTTACCTGCAGAGGTTGAGGTCAGCTATGCGGAGACCGGGATGCTGCTTCCCCAAGAGATGGGAGGATGAAGAAAGAAGTAAGGGTCAGACATACTCTTTCATTCACGCAGACTAAAACCGGGTAACAACGCCCTCAACCTACTGCTACTTGTCCATAAAGGAGCCTGAGGTTAGACCAGCTGTTGTGCAGCCACCACAGGGCCGATAGAAAAGGTATCGAGGCTCCTGTGGGTCACGTCCTGCAGGTAATGGGCTGTGAAGGTCGTCTGATGCTTCCAGACCCCAGCTTGAAGCACCTGCATCACAGAGAAGTTTCTATTGAAGGCCAGGGACGTAGCAATGCCCCTGACATCGTGTGCCCAAGGGCGACGTGACGGAGGAGGGTCTGGATTCAAGGCGTGATGGATAACCCTTCGAATTCAAGCCAAGATGGTATTCTTGGTGACCCTCCTCTTCGTCCTGCCTGTGCTAACAAACAACGCTCGCACTTGAGGATGAATTGCAGCTGTTCTCTTCAAGTAATACCTCAGACTCCTCACTGGACATAGTAGCAGCTGGTCTGGGTCGCTTGTTACAGAACGGAGACTCGCGATCCTGAAAGTCGAATCGTGGATCCGGCACTCCAGGATTCTGAGTCTTGGCAACAAACTCAGGGACGAACCTGAACGTTACCTCCCCCCATCCCCTTGAATGGGCGATGTCGTACGAAAGACCATGAAGTTCACTAACTCGCTTGGCCGAGGCCAAAGCGAGCAGGAAAGCCGTTTTCCAAGACAGGTGGCGATCAGAGGCCTGGCGTAATGGTTCGAAGGGAGGTCTCTTAAGAGCCCTGAGAACCCGAACCACGTTCCAAGGAGGAGGTCTCACTACCGACTGAGGGCAGGTAAGCTCATAGCTACGTATGAGTAGAGAGAGTTCCAGCAAGGAAGAAATGTCCACTCCTTTCAGCCTAAAAGCCAAGCTTAAGGCTGAGCGATAGCCTTTCACCGCTGAGACCGAAAGGGGCATTTCCTCCCGCAGATACACGAAGAACTCCGCTATTGCTGGAATAGTGGCATCGAGTGGAGAGATACCCCTCCCACGACACCAACCACAGAAGACTCTCCACTTTGCCTGGTAGACTCCCTCAGAGGACTTTCGCAAGTGCCATGACATTCTCTCCGCAACCTGTTGCGAAAAGCCCTTCTCCGTGAGGAGACGCTGGACAGTCTCCAGGCGTGAAGCCGAAGCGAGGCTACGGCCTTGTGAAAGATGTTGCAGTGTGGTTGTCTGAGTAGCTCGTGTCGTGGAGGAAGCTCTCTCGGGAGCTCCGTCAGGAGCTGCAGAAAGTCCGGGAATCATTCCGCGTGATGCCATAGCGGAGCTATCAGAGTCATCGAACAGTTGACCGAGTCGGGTCCTGTTGAGCACCCTTCTCATCAGACAGAACGGTGGGAAGGCGTGCACGTCGATGTTGTCCCACCGTTGTTGGAAAGCATCTTGCCAGAGTGCCTTGGGGTCCGGGACTGGGGAGCAGTACAGGGGCAGCTTGAAGTTCAAGGCTGTCGCGAACAGATCCACGGTCGGGGAACCCCACAAAGTCAGGACTTTGTTGGCTATCTGAGGATTCAAAGACCACTCGGTACTCACTATCTGCGAAGCCCTGCTCAGACTGTCGGCGAGCACATTCCCCTTGCCAGGAATGAAGCGAGCTGATAGTGTTATAGAGTGGACTTCGGTCCACCTCAGAATCTCTACTGCAAGATGGGATAGCTGCTGCGAAAAAGTACCTCCCTGCTTGTTGGTATAAGCCACTACTGTGGTGTTGTCGCTCATCACCACCACGGAGTGACCCGCCAGGGTTCGTTGGAACTGTTGAAGAGCCAGAAAGACGGCCTTGATCTCTAGCAGGTTGATGTGCAGGTACTTTTCTGATTCTGACCAAAGGCCTGAGGTCCTCTGGTTCAGAATGTGCGCCCCCCACCCTTCTTTTGACGCGTCCGAAAACAGTGTCAACTCCGGGGGGAGGACAAGAAGATCTACTCCCTTTCGCAGGTTCTCGTCGACCAGCCACCACCGCAGGTCCGCCTGTTCCGAAGGTCCTATCAGGACCTGCACGTCCGGGGAATCGGATCCTTGATTCCACCGGGACTTGAGCCACCACTGCCGGGATCTCATTCTGAGACGGCCGTTTGGAACCAGACGAGCCAGGGAGGACAGGTGACCTAAGAGACGCAACCACGATTGGGCGGGAAGCTCTTCTTGCCTGAGGAAGGGTTCCGCCCCCCTCCTCAGCCTTGCTATCCTATCGTCTGATGGAAAGGCTTTGTGGAGATTGGTGTCTAACAACATGCCTAGATAAACCAGTCGTTGGGACGGCTGCAGAGAGGACTTCTCGAGATTTACCACGATCCCCAGATCCTGGCAAAGTCCCAGAAGCCTGTCTCGGTGTCGAAGAAGGGTCGACTCCGAATCTGCTAGGATCAGCCAGTCGTCCAGATAACGAAGGAGACGGATGCCGTTCCTGTGCGCCCAAGATGAAATCAGGGTGAACACTCTGGTGAACACCTGAGGTGCTGTGGAGAGACCGAAGCATAGAACCTTGAACTGGTAGGTCTTGCTGTCTAGGCTGAATCTCAAGTACTTCCTGGAAGACGGATGGATTGGGATCTGGAAGTACGCGTCCTTTAGATCCAGTTTGCACATGAAGTCTTGTGGTCTCACTGCAAGTCTGACCGTGTCCGCTGTCTCCATGCTGAACGGAGTTTGCTTGACAAACTTGTTCAGAGCTGAGAGGTCGATAACAGGTCTCCAGCCTCCAGACGCCTTCTTTACAAGAAAGAGTTGACTGAAGAAGCCTGGGGAGCCGTCGACGACCTCCTGGAGAGCATCCTTCTTGAGCATGGTCTCGACTTCTGCCCGAAGGGCTAGCCCCTTTACCGATCCCATGGCATAGGAGCTCAACGACACTGGATTCGCTGTCAGGGGAGGTAGAGATCTCGTGAATGGGACGCGATAGCCTTGGCCGATCACAGAGACCGTCCAAGCATCGGCCCCTTGTTGCTGCCACCTGTGCACGCAACTTTGAAGGCATCCCCCCACAGGTGGACACGCGGGGGGACTGCCACTCCTAGCGTTTGCGGCCGCGGCCGCTCCCTCTGGGAGTCTTGCCTCCCCTGGAGGACTTACCGCCCCTCTTGACCTTGGCTGGAAAGGGCTGGGGCTTAAACACCACTTTCTTAGCTGCCGGTGCCTGCTTTGGTGTCTTGCGAGGCTGCTGCTGCGGTTGCTGCGGAGCTGGAGGCTTATAGGGCCGAGATGTAAGGGCCCTTTGGAGGAGGGAGTCCTGGCTCGACTGCCTCCACCTCTCAGCTGTGCGTTCCATGTCCTGCGGATCGAACAGATTCCCCCCAAGGAGGGAAGCGTGCCTTAGCCTGCAGACATCCACGGCGGGGACCTTCGGGTGAATCTTCTCGGTCACCGCGTCACGACGCTTCAACACCGAGTTGGCCCAAAGGTTAGTAACCTGATGTGCCAGGAACTCGATGGAGCGAGTGCCCGAGAGGAGGAAGGTCTCCAGGGCCTTCCTATTGGTCTCCTTAGACAGATCCTCGGAGCGCAATATGATGCCCAGAGAACCTAGCCAGATATCCAGCCACGAAGTGGCCTGCATGGCGCACTTCGCGACCTTCTCATGGCTCAGGATCTCCGACGCCGAGAACGTCACCTGCCGGGCGGAGAGCTTCTCAAGGGGAACTCCCCTAGCGAGCTCTTCTACCGAATGATGGAGGGGAAGAGCGAGGCTAGACTACCCCATGATCTCGAAGTACCTCCTCTGCTGGAGACGAGGAGGTGGGAGGAGTTTGTTCCCGGCAGAGGAACGACTGGAGGAGGCGAGACCCGCGAGTTGAGCATTGGCCCTGGCTCTGGCACTCTTTAGCCCCTGGGACCAGGGCGAAGCCGCGCTGGCCTTGGGGGGCTTCTGAGTACCGTACACCTGATCCAGGACCGTGTCCTTGCCTTCCCGGGGGGGCGATCACGGGATCCATGAACCCGTTGAGTTGCCTCATCAGGCTCAGGACTTGCCAGAAGGCGTGCTCCGACTCTTGCTGGTCTCCTGCCTGCGGACAGGCAGCTAAGTCTCCCGTCCCCGGAATCTCTTCCTGGGGAGATGCGTGAACGTTCTCCCGAGGTGCAGCTGGAACCTGACGAATTCGCGAAGACTTCGGAGCTGTCTTGGAGTCTTTAGGTTCCCTCCTGGGCGGGATACATGACCCCAACAAAGAGGCCTGGAAGGTGCCTTCCACGCGAGACGATTCCCCTCCATGAGGAGACGACTCCCCCCTTGGTGCCGAGGGGGAGACCGCTACCTCACTGGATTCTCCTGAGGACGGAAAAGCCTCGTCTTCAGGTGAAAGAGAAAGCGCCTGCGAAGGGGATGGAGCCTTCCTAACGGACCTCTTAGGAACCAGCTTCTCCCTGGGAGAAGTACACTCTTCTCCTTCTCTTCAGCGGGGGCGAGGCCGTCGTTGGTTTGTGTCCTTGATCGGCGAGTGCCGGCTTCATAGCCTTCACTATCGCCCGCATCAGAGGACCAAACCAGGACTGCCGAGTCACGGACACAGAGTCCGAAATTCCCGCTGGAGGGAAGGGGATCAGGCGATCCTTCGGAGTGGACACCACTGGACCTGCCTGTGAAGAAAAAGGGGAAGAAAGTTGTTCTGACCTCTCTGATGGGTCTTCCCTATCCTGACACAGAGACCTGCGCTTAGGCGGGGGCGATTCTGATTGCGGTCTGGCGACACGCGTCCCTGCTGCTGTCGCGAGCTGCGGAACCCGACGCGAACGGGGGTCGCGCTGACGCTCGTGCGTAGACGACACTAAGGAGTCGCGCGCGAGAGGCTGCTGAAGCGCGGGTGCGCAAACGCGCGGAGACAATCAAGCGCGGGAGCGATCGCGCGCGGGCGTGTAGGCGAGTGAACGCATGAGCGCGTGGGCGAGTAAGCACGTGAGCACGAGGGCGACCGAGCATGAGGGCGATCTGGCGAGTGAGCGCGTTGGCGCGTCAGCGAGGGAACGCGTTGGCGCGCGGGCGAACGAGATCGCTCCAACGACTGCTGTTGATGGTGTCCAGGGGACATATAACGCGTGGGAGATCGATGGCGAGCAGGCGATCGATGGCGCGTTGGTGAACGCTGGCGCGTAGGCGAGCGATGGCACGTTGGCGCATGGTGGCGTGTTGGCGAGCGATCGCGAGCGGGTGAGCTGGAAGAAGGAGACCCATGTCTCTCCAGATCCTCTGGGCGCCGACGCGTAGGAAAGCGCTTACGTGAAGGTGAAAGATCACACGGGCGGTCAGGAGATCACTGACGCGCTGGGGATCGTTGACGCGCAGGAGATCGCTGACGAGCAGGCGAAAGTTGACGCGTCTGTGGTCGCTGGCGAGATGGTGATCGCTGGCGAGCAGAAGGGCGACGCATGGAATCCTGTGTGGAAGCTGCCGGCGCGTTGCGCAAAGGCGAACATTCACGAACGGCCTCAGGAACAGGAGGAGCGTGGGCGCGAGGGCGTGTAGTAGCATTAGAACTACGCGCAGGCGACCGCGAGCATTGCTGTGCTGGAACAAGCTGGTGAACAGGATCGCGAGGGCGAGGAGAAGAAGTCCTTGTCCAAGACCTGAACCGAAGTGTGTCAGGAACTGGGAGCGCAGGTGCGCTCTGACGAGCAGGAGATCTAGAAAGCTCAGGAGACCGATGGCGCGCAGGGTGCACAACAGGAACAGCAGGATGTTCGGAGTACTCGGGAGAGCGCTGGCGATCAGGGGAACGCTGACGAGCAGGAGAGCGCCTGTGCGCTAACACTGCAGAAGGGCGCTCAGGAGACCGCTGGCGCGCAGGGCGAACAACAGGAACAGCAGGATGTTCGGAGCACTCAGGAGAGCGCTGGCGAGCAGTGGGGCGACGATCATCAGCAGAGCGCTGACGAACAGGAGAGCGCTGACGAGCAGGAGAGCGCCTGTTCGCTAACACTGCAGAAGGGCGCACAGGGGAACCCTGACGCGCAAGGGGAAGCCCCCACACCGTGGGAGGCAACCCTTTGCCCCGAAGGGACCGTTGCCCGTCGGATGACGAGGTCAGACCACTGTCCATCTGCACCAGGGGCGGAAGGTCTGGAAGGCGTTGGAGATCGATCCCTGGAGAGGTCTAAGGAGGCAGGAGCTGCAGGCTGCTTACGGCAAGGAGTCCCCCTCGGAGGAAGGAGGAGAAGATTCAAAAAGGCACCTCTTAGCACCCTTATAGGGAGACGGGAGGCCCTTACGACGCAGCGGACGGTGAGCCTTACGGCGAAGGCGGCCACGAGGAGGGTCATCAGGATCATCCGTCCTCCGAAGGGGAGTCTCAGTCAATGCGCTCCCCTGACAGGGAGGCTTGGCAGCAGAAGAGCCCGTGGGACTCCCCTCCCCCTTCGAAGGATGTACAGAAGGGAGAGGAGAGCCTTCAGCAACGTCATCCTCATCAGGAACCGCAGAGGTTTGCCCCGACCCGTCGGAAGCCTCTGTCACCACGACGTCGACGATAGACAGAGGATCTACCTCTGCTATCACCGGCGACTGCTTAACAGCGGCCCCCAACTGGACAAGATCAATCAGGGCTTCCTTGGAGGGCAGGCCCTTCAGCCCCAGGGGAGCCCAAAGCTGAAAGAGATCATCATGAGACAACGAATCATTATCAATAACCTCCCCCGGGGGAGGAGGAGGAGCCGCCCCGCTATGGGAGGCGACGCCCTCTCCCCCAACCCAAGGTCAGGAAACAGAACTAGGGCCTGCGCTCCCACTCGGTGCGGTCTCTCCTTAGGAGCCGGACGAGGGGGAGCTTCGGAGGAGGTTTGGGTGGTGAAAGAAGAGTCCCGAGAGCCTTCCTCCTTCAAGGCAACCCCAGAAGGAGAACGGTCTCTCTTGGACTTCTTCTTACGCCGGCGGCCAAACTTCTCCCACTGGGAGGCAGACCACTCCCTGAACTCTCTACAATTATTTTCTCTGTCACACCGTCGGCCTAGACACTGCGGGCAAAGGGTGTGAGGATCCGTATCCATCGCAGACATGAAAGTACTGTACCGCAAGGGCGATCGGCAATACCAGGGCACTTGCGCATGATGGATATCCAAGGGTGAGGCCAACTTCAAACGCACACAAGCTGAGGAAAAGCAAAAAAGATTAAGGCTGTCAAACGAGGACGATGGACAGACACGTCTGTTCATCGCCGGAGCCAAAAGTGAAGTGAAGCAAATCACCGGTGTGTGGGGGGAAGGGGTAGCAAGCTACCCCTTCCCCTACCCCCGCTAACTAGCGCGGGGGTAGTTAACCCTCGTTAAAAACTATTGGCTCGTCATTTCAGCTACGCCGAAAGTAAACCCAATGTAAATAGCGTGGTTTGTATTTCGGTTACGGAACAACTTAGCTATTTATTTAGGAGGTATTACGTTCTGCAAAGCTGAAATGAAGAGCCATTAAAATTTAGCGAGGATTTACTACCCATACTGCTAATTAGCGCACCGCTCCCCCTCACACACCGGTGATTTAGCTCACTTTGCTTAGAGGTAAGATTTCAAGGGGGATAGGGCTGGCAGGCAAGTTTGTATAAATAGCTAAGGTTTGTATCGTTAGGAAAAATACAAATTATCTACGAATTTGTCATTTGTTCCGTAACTGGAATACAAACATACGCTATTTATTTAGGGGTGACTCACCCATTAGGAAGGGTGGACGTCCCTGCCAATCTGGCTTTTGTCTTTACCCAGGGACTCCTTATTTGAGTAGCCTATGTTAGTACTCAAAATAAGGAGTCCCTGCGCCTCGCTAAAACCTTACTATGCAAGGTCCGCAGCCTATGCAAGGTGTGTATCGAGATATTTAATAGTGTGACTGTCTAGGTAAAGTTATTTCGAGTCTTTTTGTAGGAAAAACTGTTGCAACCAAGACTTTCCCAATACAGTACCACCTCGCCAGGGTATGGGGACGCAACAGTATTAGCTTAATACTAGGTACATAGGGAGCATGGTTTACCTGCAGTGGTTTGAAGTCAGCTTATGCAGAGAACCCAGGATGCTGCTTTCCCCCAAGAGAGGGGAGAATGAAGAAAAGAATAAGAGCCAGTCAAACCTTTTCATTCACTCAAGACTAAACGAGGAACAGTGTGCTTCTGCTACTAGTCCAATAAGGAGCTTGAAGTATACAACCAGCTGTTATGCAGCCACCACAGGACCAACAGAGATCGTATCGAGTTCCTGTGGGTCACATTCTTGCAGGAGAAACGTTGTGAAAGTCACCTGGAGCATTCACAGCCTTGCTTGTAGAACTGGCATTACAGATTAATCTGCTTAGAAGGGCCAGGGGCATAGCTATGCCCTGACATCGTGGGTCGACGTGTTGGATGAGGATCTGGATTCAGAGCATAATTGATGACACTGTGAATCCAGCAGAGATGATGTTTTGGAGATCCTCCTCTTGTCTCTCCTAGTGCTAATGACAAGAGAAGGGACCCGGGTGGGCTGTTGCCGTTCTCTTGAGGTAGAACCTAAAACCTTACCCAGGGTACAGTAACATATGATCTGGACCGTCAGTTACTGAGTGGAGACTTGTTGTCTAGGAACCTTCACCTCTGGAGACTGTATCTGGCAACATACTTGGAGACGAAACTGAACGTTGCCTTTAACACTTCTCTTGAATGAGTGATGTCAAAAGAGAGACCATGAAGTTCCTTGACTCGTTTGGCTGCTGTCAAAGTGTGTAGGAACACTGTCTTCTAAACCAGGTGAAAATTTGTTGCCTGGTGAAGTGGAACGTAAGGAAGTCTCCTTAGAGACTGGAGAACTCGAACCATGTTCCGAAAGGGTCGTCTCAATTCCGACTGGGAAAAGGCAAATTGTAAGTCCGTATGGGTTAGGAAAGATCTAGCGATGAGGGGATGACCCCTCCTTTCAGTTTGAAGGCAAGGCTCAATTGTGTGATCGTCTTTACCTGCTGAAACTGAAAAGGGGGTCTTTTCCTGCTGCATACACTTGAGGATTCCGTTATTGCTGGAATAGAGGTATTGAGCGGAGAGATACCCTTTCCCATGACACCAACCACAGAAGACATTATGCTTTGCCTGTTAGACTGATGCCGAGGAATTCCCCAGATATCAAGACAACCTCTTTGCAACTTATTGCAAAAAGCCTCTGTGAGTGAGGTGGTACTGGGTAGTCTCCAAGCATATAATCATAGCGAAGCTATATCCTGTGGTAGATGTCGAAGTGTGCTTGTCTGAGACGTGGAGAGGGTTCTCTTGGAGGCTCTACCAGGAGCTGCAAAAGGTTTGGAAACCATTCTGCATAATGCCCTAGCACAGCTATGAGAGCCCTTGAGAGGCTGACTGATGTTCTAGCCTTGTTGAGTAACCTTCTCTTCAGACAAGAACAGGGAGGAAACGTAAACGTCGTTGTTGTACCGACCGTTGTTGCCATGCTTCTTGCCAGAGAGCCCTGGAGTCTAGGACTGGGAAGCAGCGGAAGCCTGAGGTTCAGGGGCGTTGCGAACAGATCCATAGTTGGTGAACCCCGTAAAGTCAGGACCTTGTCAGCTACAAGGTGATCCAAAGAGCATTCGGTACACCTTATCTGAGATGCTGTGCACAGCTTGTCGAAGAGCACATTCCTCTAGTCTGGAATGAAGCAGGCTGATACCGAGTGGCTATGGCCCATCTTAGTATTTATACTGTTAAATGGGAAGAGGCTGCGAGCAAGTTCCTTCTTGCTTGTTGATGTGAGCCCCTGTGTGGTGTTGTCACTCATCACACCACTGAGTGGCCTGTTAGGAACTGATGAGGTTGTTGAAGGACCGGAAACTTGGCATTCATCTCTTAAAAGATTTTAGTGGAGGTACTTTTGGACTCTGTCTAGAGGCCTGAGGTTGTGTGGTGCAGCACTATGGTCTAAGAACAGCATCAAATCCAAGGGGTGGGGAAGGACGAGAAGGTTACATCACTCCGTAGATTCTCGACTGACACCCATCCCTTTAGGTTCATCCAAACTTCTGCTCCCATGGGGTTCCGGATGTCCGGGGAATGGAAGCCGATTCCAAACGGACTCAAGTCGCCACTGGAGAGAACAAATATTGAGGCGGCTGTTTGAGGCTAGACAGGCCAGAGATGATAGGTGTCCAAGGAAAAAAATAGTCACTCTGGGCTGGGAGTTCTTCTCGTTTTGAGAAACGTTCTTGCGACTTTTTTACGCCTGTCTTTGATGAGAAGGTTTTGTGGAGATTGGTGTCTAGAATCCTTCCCATATACCAGTCTTCTGAGAGGGAAGTAGGGAAGACTTCCAAAGGTTTACCATGATCACCTGATCTCGGTAAAAAGGCTTCATAAGTTTCGGTACTAACCAAAAGTTGCCACAGCATCTGCTAAGGTCAGTCAGTTGTCCAGAAATGGAGGAGACGGAAGCCGATCCTCAGCGTCCAGAATGAGTGTTGTGGAAAGACCAAAGCACAGTGCCCTGAACTGGTGTGTCTTGTTTGTCTTGACTGAATCTTCAATCCTTCCGAGAAGATGGATGTTTTGGGCCTGGTAGTATGCGTCCTTTAGGTCCAGCGTGCACATGATGACCTGTGGTCTTAGTCCTTGTCCGAACTCCTCCAACATGGTGTGGACATTGACCCAAAGGAACAACTCCTTGTGGATCCTTTCGCATGGGAATTTGTTGATGCTGGGGTCTTGACTCGTGGCGGAAAGGACGGGACGCGATACCCTGTGTAAGGATTTTTCCCTGGGAGAGAACTCCTTTAACTGATAGAAGTAAGGCAACACTTAACCCTACCATGCACTCTTAACGGGATTGATGCTCTTCCATAGAACAGCATCGGTCAGGCAAATGTTAAACAATGGTTAACGGCTGGGTATCGTGGTTACTGTGCAGTTGGAGAGTGCTCACGAGTAGTCACCTGTCGACAAACTGCTGAGGGGGGCTGTCGATCGTTTGCCGATCGCTTTAGTGGATTGGTCTGATGGCGAGTAGCGAGAAGTGTGTTCTATGCCTTCCGATCTAGGGAACCACAGGCAGAGCTTGACTAGTAAGTCTGAGTGACGAACTGCTGGTCAATGGCGAACTGCCGATGATCAGTGAACCGGCGATCTGTGAGCCGAAGATGGTAACTGACAGGTAGATGAAGGCTGTCTGGTCAGTCAGCCAAGGAAGGTTGGCATTTAATGAGTTGGTGATCGGCTTGGAGAGCCCTGAGAGACAGCAGAATAGTTTAATGATCGCAGTTGGTGATCGGTGAGCCATTGATGATCAGCGCTCGATCGCGGACTGGCGATCAGTGAGCTGCAGATCAGCAAGCTGATAATTGGCTGGTCAGAGATCAGCGAGCTGAGGTCAATGATCGAAGAAAGACGAGCTGCCCATCGGCGATCTAGTGATCAACAAGCTGATGACTGGTTATTGACTTGCAATCGGCGATTGGCATGCTAGCAATTAGAGATTGTTAGCAATTGGTGAGACTGGAGGTCAATGATCCGAGAGAAATGAGTTAGCAGTTGGCGATCTGACGATCGGCGAGCTAGCGATCAGCAAACGGCGACCTAGCAATCAGTCGGTTGATGATTTCTTATTGGTGGAAGATGAGCTAGAAATCGGCGATCGGCGGACTAGTGAACGGCGGTCGATGAACTAGTGATCAATGTCCTGGTAATTAGAGATTTACGAGCTAATGATAGGCAGTATGCAATGTCCAGTTCGTGTTTGCTGACAGTGGTACTGTCAGGTAAAAACTCCTGAAGAGAAAGGGACCAAGGGTTCCCTGTGAGGAGTCTCGACCGATGATAGATGCGATTGATTCACCTTGAAAGAAGGAATCTTCGGGATCCTGAACCCTTCTGTGAAGCCTCTTCCCTCTTTTCTCGGTGGGCATGCTGTAAAGCGTTTGCGGGGAGGAGAATGGGGCAATGGTAACCTGTCAAAAAATTTGATTCTTTTTTGCCATTCATGCGAGTGCACAGGAGAGTACTGGAGTGGTGGCGCATAAGATGATGGTGGTGCTCAGTTTCTGCTGAAGCGCAGTTTTTGGTGAATGCGCAGAAGAGCGCTGGCTAGCAGGAAAGCACTGGCGACCAGGCAAGCGCTGGTGCGCAGGTAAGAGCTGGCAATTTAACAACCACAAAAACACTCGCCACTTTGCCTGGTAGGCCCCTGTGGATGACCTGCGCAGGTGTCCAGACATCCCGTTCGCAACTTGTTGTGACAATCCTCTGTTGGTGAGGAGATGCTGGATAGTCTTCCAGGCGGTAAGTCACAGCAAAGCTACGGCTTCGAGGGAGCTGTTGGCATGTGGTTGTTTGCTTGTGACGCCGAGAGCGATTGACCGATATTCTGGTCTTGTTGAGCACTCTCCTCATCAGACAGAACGGGGAAAAAGCGCACACGTTGGTGCTGTCCCACCATTGTTGGAAGGCATCTTGCCAGAGTGCTTTGGGATTTGGGCCTGGGGGCAACACAGCAGGAGCTTGAAATTCAGCGCTGTAGCGAACCGATCCACGGTCGGATAACCCCACAAAGTCAGAACTTTGTTGGCTACTGGATGATCCAAGGGCCACTCGATACTCATTATCTGAGATGCTCTGCTCCGACTGTCGGTGAGACATTCCCTTTGTCTGGAATGAAGCGAGTCGATGGAGGGATCGAGTGGGCTTCAGGCTATCTCAGTATCCCTATTGAGAGATGGGATAGCCGCTTTGAAAAGGTACCTCCTTGCATGTTGATGTAAGCCACTACTGAGGTGTTGTTGCTCATAACCCCTCAGCGTGATCCGCTAGATCTTTGTTGGCACTGAACAAGGGCCAGGGAAAGCGGCCTTCATCACTAGCAGATTCATATGGAGGCACTTTTCCGATTCTGACCACAGGCCTGAGGCCCTGTGGTACCGAACGTGGTTTCCTTGAGGTGTCCGAAAACAGCCTCCAATTCAGGGAAAGGAACGAGGAGATCTATTCTTTCCCGTAGGATGCCCAGAGACCCCAGCCAGATGACAGGCCTAGAAGTTGCCTGCATGGCACATTTCTCTACATTCTCCTGGCCTAGGATCTCTGTAGGAGAAAAGGACACGTGTCGGTTGGAGAGTCTCTTTTGAGTGGCTCCCCCAGTGAGTTCTTCCACGGAGTGGTGAACCGTAAGGCCCAAACAAGTCTCCTCTAGGATCTCGAAATACCTCCACTGATGGACTCGAGGAGGAGGGAGGAGCTTGTTATCGGCGCTGGATCTGCTGGGGGAGGCGCGCTCAGAGAGCTGGCCTTTAACCTTGGCTCTGGCACTCTGCATCCCTTGTGACCAGGGCAAAGCTGCACTGGTCCTAGAGGGTTCCTGGGTGCCATAGACTTGGTCCAAGACCGAGTCCTTACCCTCACTAGGAGGGGCCTCTGGGTTTGGGAACCTGTTGAGGTTCCTCCTGGGGGTCAGAACTTGCCAGCACGCATGTTCTGACTCTTGGTGTTCTCCTCCTGATGAGCTAGCGGCAAAGTCTCTCATCCCCAGTGCTCTTCCTGGGGGAATTTGTGGACGTTCTCCGAAGGTCTAGCTGGCTCCTGTCTGATCCTTGCCGAAGACTTAGAAACAGTCTTCGAGTCCTTCGGTTCCCTCCTGGGAGGGATACGGGATTCCAGTAACGATGGATGCAGGCTCTTCTCTACCCCTGAGACGACCTCTCAGGAAGAGGCGGAGTTTCCCTCCATGGTGTGATGGGGGAATGGACTGGCTCGTCCGACTCCCCCGAGAATAGGTAATCCTCATCTGCAGCGGAGGGGGAGAAAGTCTGGGGTAAGGAAAGAGCCTTGAGCAAGGATTGCGAGGAGACAGTTTAGCCTTTTGAGAAGACACCCTGGAGGGGACTCCCCTCTTCCTCTTCAGGAGGGGAGGGAGCTGCCCCTGATATGTGACAGAGGTCAAAGACTCCATGTAAATAGTGTGGTTTGTATTTCAGTTATGGAACAAATACAAATTACCTACAGATTTGTCATTTGTTCCGTAACTGACATACAAACCACGCTATTTAATATGGGTGACTCACCCGTTAGGATGAGTGGAAAGTCCCGGCCAGTACTGGCTTTTGGCTTTGCCCGGGGAGTCAGTATCTGAGTGTGTCAGCACTCAACAATAAGGAGTCCCTGCACCTCGCTAGAACCTTGCTACGCAAGGGCTGCAGCCCATGTAAGCTGTGTGTGAAGGTATGAAGTGTGACTCATCCTAGGAAGTTGACCTGTAGTCCTTTAGATGGAAACTTTAGGCTAGGACTCTCCCAATACCACCTCGTCAGGGTATGGGGACATGAGAGTATTAGCTTAATACAAGGAACACAAGGAAACATGGTTTACCTGCAGTGGTTCGAGGTCAGCTGTGCAGAAAACCCAGGATGCTGCTTTCCCCAAGAGAGGGGAGGATGAAGAAAAGAGTTAGGGCCAGACATAGCTTTTCATTCATGCAGACTAAGACCGGGTAACAATGCCCTCAACCTTCTGCTACTTGTCCATTAAGGAGCCTGAGGTTTTAAACCAGCTGTTGTGCAGCCACCACAGGGCCGATAGAAAACGTATCGAGCCTCCTGTGGGTCACGTCTTGCAGGTAGTGGGCTGTGAAGGTCGTCTGACGCTTCTACACCCCAGCTTGGAGCACCTGCGATACTGAGAAGTTTTTCTTGAAGGCCAGAGACGTAGCTACGCCCCTGACGTCATGTGCTCTAGGGCGACGTGACGGGGGAGGGTCTGGATTCAGGGACAGATGGATCACCCTACGAATCCATGCCGAGATGGTGTTCTTGGTAACCCTCCTCTTAGTCCTCCCAGTGCTCACAAACAATGCCTGCACCTGGGGACGTACTGAAGCCGTTATTTTGAGATATAGCCTCAGACTCCTTATTGGACACAGTGGAGGTGGTCTGGGTCATCTGTTACAGAACGAAGACTCGAAATCTGGAATGAGTCAAACCGAGGGTCCGGCACCCCCGGATTCTGAGTCTTAGCAATAAACTCAGGGACGAATTTGAACGTTACCTCACCCCATCCCCTTGAATGGGCGATGTCATAAGAGAGACCATGAAGTTCACTGACTCGCTTGGCTGACGCAAAAGCTAGTAGGAACACCGTCTTCCAAGTTAGGAGGTGATCTGAAGCCTGGCGTAATGGTTCGTAGGGAGATCTCTTAAGAGACCTGAGAACTCGAACCACATTCCATGGAGGTGGTCTCACTTCCGACTGAGGGCAGGTAAGTTCATAACTCCGTATGAGTAGGGAAAGTTCCAGCGAGGAAGAAATGTCCACTCCTTTGAGCCTGAGGGCTAGACTTAAGGCTGAGCGATAGCCTTTCACAGCCAAGACTGAAAGGCGCATTTCTTCCCGCGAATACACGAAGAACTCCGCTATTGCTGGAATAGTGGCATCAAGTTGAGAGATACCCCTTCCACGACACCAACGACAGAAGACTCTCCACTTTGCCTGGTAGACAGATGCGGATGACTTTCGCAGGTGTCCAGACATCCTGACCGCAACTTGTTGCAAAAATCCTCTCTCAGCGAGATGCTGGATAGTCTCCAGGCGTGAAGTCGTAGCGAAGCTACGGCTTTGTGGAAGATGTTGGCGTGTGGTTGTTTGAGTAGCTCGTGTCATGGAGGGAGTTCTCTCGGAGGCTCCGTAAGGAGTTACAGAAGGTCCGGGAACCATTCCAAGTGATGCCACAGCGGAGCTATGAGAGTCATCGAGAGGTTGACCGATAGTCTGGTCTTGTTGAGTACCCTCCTCATCAGACAGAACGGGGAAAGGCGTATACGTCGATGTTGTCCCACCGTTGTTGGAAAGCATCTTGCCAGAGAGCCTTGGGGTCCGGGACTGGGGAGCAGTACAGCGGCAGTTTGAAGTTCAACGCTGTCGCGAACAGATCCACAGTGGGGGAACCCCACAAAGTCAGGACTTTGTTGGCTACTTGACGATCCAAAGACCACTCGGTACTCACTATCTGAGACGCTCTGCTCAGACTGTCGGCGAGCACATTCCTTTTGCCCAGAATGAAGCGAGCCAAAAGTGGAATCGAGTGGACTTCAGTCCATCTCAGTATCTCTACTGCAAGATGGGATAGCTGTTCTGAAAAGGTACCTCCCTGCTTGTTGACGTAAGCCACTACTGTGGTGTTGACGCTCATCACCACCACAGAGTGACCCATCAGGGTTTGTTGGAACTGTTGAAGGGCCAGAAAAACGGCCTTCATTTCTAGCAGATTTATATGGAGGCACTTTTCTGATTCTGACCACAGGCCTGAGGTACTGTGTTGCAGAACGTGGGCCCCCACCCTTTCTTTAAAGCGTCCAAAAACAGCATCAAATCCGGGGGGAGGACGAGAAGATCCACTCCCCTTCGTAGGTTCTCGTCTGTCACCCACCACTGAAGGTCCATCTGTTCCGCAGAACCCATAGGGATCATGACATCCGGGGAATCGTAACCCTGATTCCACCGAGACTTGAGTCGCCATTGGAGGGATCTCATCTTGAGGCGACCGTTGGGAACTAGACGAGCCAAAAATGAGAGGTAACCGAGGAGACGTAACCATGATTGGGCTGGAAGTTCTTCTCGTCTGAGGAAAGGGCTTGTGACCCTCCTCAGCCTTGCTATCCTGTCGTCTGATGGGAAGGCTTTATGGAGATTGGTGTCTATACCCATGCCTAGATATACCAATCTTTGAGTGGGAAGCAGTGAGGACTTCTCGAGATTTACCATGATCCCCAGATCCTGGCAAAGTCTCAGAAGTTTGTCCCGGTGTTAAAGAAAATATGACACAGAGTCTGCTAAGATCAACCAGTCGTCCAGATAACGAAGGAGACGGATGCCAATCTTGTGTGCCCACGAAGATATTAGGGTGAACACTCTGGTGAAAACCTGTGGTGCTGTGGAGAGACTGAAACACAGCACCTTGAACTGGTAAGCCTTGTTGTCTGGGCTGAATCCTAAGAACTTCCTTGAAGACGGATGGACTGGGATCTGGAAGTAAACGTCCTTCAGGTCCAGTGTACACATGAAGTCTTGCGATCTCACTGCAAGTCTGACCGTGTCTGCGGTCTCCATGCTGAACGGAGTTTGCTTGACAAACTTGTTCAGAGCTGAGAGGTCGATGACTGGTCTCCAGCCTCCAGACGCCTTCTTTACAAGAAAGAGTCGACTGAAGAAGCCTGGGGACCCGTCAAGGACCTCTTGGAGAGCGCCCTTCTTCAACATGGTCTTGACTTCTGCCCAAAGGGCTTGCCCCCTTGCCAATCCCATGGCAAGGGAGCTCAACGACACTGGATCCGCTGTCAGATGTTGTGAATGGGACGCGATATCCTGACTGATTACGGAAATCGTCCAGGAATCGGCCCCGAGTTGCTGCCACCTGTTTGCGCAACTTTGTAGGCATCATCCCACTGGTGGACATGCAGGGGGGACTGCCAATCCTAGCGATGATGATGACCTGGCCAAGCGTTGTCCTGCAGCCTCACACGTGGGGGGGGGTTTTGATGATCGCGCTGGGGAGCGTGCTGGCGCTTGCGCGATGGGAAATGCCCTGGGTGGCGCGCGGGGGACTGTTGGCGCGCGAGGGTGCGCGGGCGAGCGATGGCACGCAGGGGCGCGAGCTGGAGAAAGCAGAGGGTGCGTCGAAGGAAGGCTAAGCGCTCGCGCGCGCGAAGGTGAATGTTTGCGCGCAGGTTCCGGCCAAAGAGCCAGTGCGGGCACGCGCGCGCATGAGTGCACACATCAGGCTGTGGAGATGGGCGTGGGCGCACAGAGCGCGCGTGCACAACCTCTTGGGCGCGCGTAGGAGACTGCGCGAAGGCGTGCTGGCGAGGGATGGCGCGCAGGCAGAGACGATGGCGCGTTGTCGAGCAGGGGAAGAAATTAACTTCCCTACTGCGCCCAGATCAGAAGATCGTTGGCGCGGAGAGTGCTGGGGCGCAGGCGAGCTCTGGCGCGTAGGTGAGCGCTGGCGCATAGGAGAACAATGGCGCGCATGGCGGCAGCAGGTTGAGGACGCGCAGTTGAGCGCTGACGCGCTTTAACAGGAACTTCCTCCATAGAAGAGCGCTGGCGCGCAGGTGAGCGTTGGCGCGCAGGTGAGCGCTGGCGCGTAAGGGACGAATGCACCAACTTGCGCATACGCCCTTGAAGCCCCGAAGGGACCGTTGCCCGTTTTACAACAGGATGCTTTGGGGCCCAGAGCGCGTCAGCAGCCCAGAACGGCGATAGCAGGTCAGCAGGTCTGACGGGTGGAAGGTCGGCGTGTCTTTTGTAAGGACAACCTTCCCCCGAAGGAGATCGCAAACGATCTGCAAAGAGGTCCAGGGTTGTAGCTGGGAGAGTCGGAGAACGACTGCGAGTTTCCTCTGCGGCGGACTGTGGAGACGATGAACCGAAGAGGCGCCTCCTCACACCCTTGTGAGGTGAAGGAAGGCCTCTACGGCGAAGAGGAAGGCGGGCTTTACGCCTTATGCGCGCTCTGGGGGCCGTGGGGTCAGCGGGCTGACCATCAGCAGTCCTCCGAAGAGGAGTCTCTGTGAGTGAACTCCCCCGAGGGGGAGAATCACCGGCAGAAGAGACCGTTGGACTTAGTTCCTCCCTCGAAGGATGAGCAGAGGGAGGAACTAAGCCTTCAGCTACAACAGGATGATCACAAGCAGAGGTCTGAGATACCGCATCGGAAGCCTCTGCCACCACAACATCAACGATAGACAGAGGATCAACCTTTGCCAAAGTCGGCGATTGTTTGACAGCGGCCCCCAACCGGATCATGTCAAACAAGGCTTCCTTGGAGGGCGAACCCTCAAGCCCCAAGGAAGCCCAAAGCTGAAACAAATCATCATTAGACACATAAAGATTTAAATCCTCCCCCGGGGGAGGAGGAGGAGCTGCCTCGCTTTAGGAGGCAACTCCCTCTCCCAAACCCCGAGATCGGGCAACAGAACTATGGCCTACGCTACCACTCAACAGTATCTCGGAAGAAACCGATCGAGCGGAAGCTTCGGAGGAGATTTGGGCCACGGAACAAGAGCCCTTGGGATTTTCCCCTTTCAAAGAAACCTTCGAAGGAGAAATATCCCTTCTGGACTTCTTCTTCCGTCGCCGAGAAAACCTCTCCCACTGGTAGGTAGACCACTCCCTACACTCACCACACACATTTCTATCACACCGCTGACCCTTACAATAAGGACAAGGGTGTGAGGGTCCGTATCGACCGCCGACATAAACGTGCCACAAGGGCGGTCGGGTAATCCAGGACACTTTCGCATAGCAGAGGCCAACTTCACGCACACCTGTAAAAGGAAAAGCAAAAAGCATTAAATGGCTGTCAGGAAGGCGAGGTTGAAAGCGGACACGTCCGACTACCACCCGAGCCGAGAGCAAAGTGAGCTCAAGCACAGGTGTATGTGAGGGAGGAGGGGGTAGCAAGCTACCCTCCCTACCCCCCGATAACTAGCGGTGGGGTAGTAAACCCTCGTTAAAATTCTCATGGCTCGTCATTTAAGATACGCCGAAAGTAATAACCCATATTAAATAGCGTGGTTTGTATGTAACTTAAGGAACAAACTTGCTTTGGACAAGTTTCCCATTCTGGTTCATTCATGTTTACTCTCTTAGACTCCGTTGCTTTTCTGTTAACCAATCACGAACCCATCCGTATGGAAAGTTTGCATAGGGGGGTTAATATTTCCCAACCCCAATCTTCCAACAAACCCTTTTCTGTGGAAACCTTTGTCCAAGTCAGGTCTTTGTTAGTTCAAGTGACGTCTTTTTGCGTATTATACGATGGAAGTTTTAGAAAATTGTAACGACTGCAGTAATCCATACTTATAAGTATTTTGGTGAATTCCAATGTTGATAATTTTCTTAAATCTCGTAAAGTAACATACCAACGTTTACAGTGTTCCAAGTGCAGTACTAAACTAAGGCAAAGAAGTCAAGGCATCACAGACTCACAGTCACAACACCCCCATGCCCCACAAGTTTCGTTGTCGCGGTCATAAAAGTAAGTAATTAATTTCTTTAATTTTAATGTGTTAGTTTTACTATATTTTGTTAGAGTGCGAAGCTCAACATTACCACTTGCCAGTGCATACGAGCTAGATGTTTTATTTTCCTGCAAGCGTAAGCGAGCCAGTGGTGGAACAAGAACCATTATATTTATCGGTGCTAATGTTAGTGTAACATTGCTAAGGTTAGCGTGGGCAGCTCAACATTACCGCTTGCCAGTACATACGAGCTAGATATTTTATTTTCCTGCGAGCGTAAGCGAGCCAGTGGCGGAACAAGAACCATTATGTATAGTGATACCTCTACATACGATCTTAATTCGTTCCAGAAACTACTTCGTATGTTGGAGCAAATATTCCCATAAGAATACATCGTAATTGATTTAATTCGTTCCTCAGCCTAAAAACCCATAATAAATCCTTAATAAATGGCTACACATAATTACACAATACATTAATACAATGCCTGTATAATAAATATATATTACAAACCAGAAAAAGAATAATAATAATGAAATAATAAATAAAAAACGGGTTGTAATGTAACACTTTACCTTAGCGACAGGCCAGCGCAGGTGTAGGGACTTCTACGCAGGAGGAGACGGAAGATCAGCGAGGAGGTAGGGACGGTGACTTTGTACGATAACGTGTACGATAACTTACATTAACTTACACTACTACGTGAACTTTAACTTAACTTAGCTTATTTTTTTTTTTCATTTTTATAATTTTATATTTTTTTTACATTTTTCTTTTCTTATTTTTAATTTTCATCACTTTCACTCGATTCGGTCTTCCTTTTCTTTGCTTCACTTTCTTTCTTTTCATCAAATCACTAGACCGTTTTAGTAGATATTTTTTAAAGAAACTATCAAGTGAAAGTTGCTTTGTACGGCTTTTAAGGATTTTTCTAAAATGCGTTAAGCAAACATCATCGAACTGCACAACAACACGGCAAACCTGAAGTTTCTGTGGGTGATGCTTGTCGATGAAATCAACGTGTTGATGATATGCCAACATCTGTTTTATTTCCGCCGTACCTAAGATTTCGCCTACCTCCTCGATCTCCTTCGACTCACTCAACTGCGCTTGGAACTCATCATGCTGCATGGCTAGCAGCTCCTTGAGTTCCTCGGTGGTGAGCTCTTCGTGATGCTCATCGACGAGTTCAGTGATGTCATCTTCATCCACCTCCAGACCCATGGACTTGCCAAGGGATACAATCTCTTCGACGTCTTCCTCGGCGGCAAACACAGGTTCATTCTCAGGGCCAAAACCTTCGAAATCTCTGTGAGCAACAGCATCAGGCCAAAGCTTCTTCCAAGCGGAATTCAGGGTCCGACGAGTTACTCCCTCCCAAGCCTGATCAATGATCTTTAAGCAGTGCATGATATTGAAGTGGCTCCTCCAAAATTCACGCAAAGTTAAGTTGGTGCTTTGCGTGACATTAAAGCACTGCTTAAATAAGTGTTTGGTGTACAGCTTCTTAAAATTAGAGATGACTTGCTGGTCCATGGGCTGGAGGATAGGGGTGGTATTCGGTGGAAGATACAACACCTTGATGAATTTGTATTCGTCGATGATATCATCTTCGAGTCCGGGGGGGTGAGCGGGTGCATTATCCAAACAAAGCAAGCACTTCAAAGGCAAATTCCTTTCCTGAAGATACTTCTTGACAGCAGGGCCGAAAACTACGTTTACCCAGTCCACAAAGATATGCCTAGTAACCCAAGCCTTAGAATTAGAAAGCCATAGGACATGTAGCAGGTCTTCATTAATTCTATGTGCTTTAAATGTCCTAGAGTTTTCGGAATGGTTAAACCAATAACGGCTTTATTTTGCAGTCCCCGCTGGCGTTGGCACAAAGCGCAAGAGTCAACCGATCCTTCATTGGCTTATGTCCAGGCATTTTCTTCTCTTCAGCGGTAATGTACGTTCGACTAGGCATCTTTTTCCAAAACAGACCGGTTTCATCACAGTTGAAAACCTGCTGCTCTACGTAACCTTCCTCCGCCACGATGCTTTCGAACTTTTTAACAAAGTCTTTAGCAGCCTTAGTGTCCGAACTCAAAGCTTCTCCATGAGGAACAACTGAATGAATCCCGGTCCGTTTCCTAAATTGCTCGAACCAACCTCGAGACGCCTTGAATTCCTCCGTGGTAGGATCGGCAGTATTACATTTTAGGGGAGCCAGGAACTGAAGACAAACACGAAACTTAGAGGACAGGAAATCAACAACTTTATTAGCCGCTAAGTGGCGTACACAAAGTTATCAGTTAAGGTTTTACACATGTATTCTGCAAGGCATCATACAACATCCCCCTTCCTTGGAAAGGAACAAAAGTATCAAAACTTGGTCAATACCATAAAATGCAAAATCTCTGGGAGAGTATCATGTAAAGGACATAATAACCAAATGCAAAATTCTCTGGGGAATTATGTGGATAATACAAATTAACTGAATGTGGTTTACAGGGTTTCAATTCAAAATATTATCAGGAAGTATTTGTGTACCTTAGTTAATACTTTCTAGATTCATTTGACAGAGGAAAATGATCATGATTTATGGGTAAGACATATTAAGGTCAAAAGTTCAATCAGTACGCAATTCGTATATAGTAAAAAAAAAAACATAGTATTTACTAGCTGGATGGGGTAGACTGCCCATGCCAGCTGACTGGCTATCAATGATGGTTTATTCTGCTATCAGTATAAATAGTTCAGTGCCTACATATTTATATTTGTGAGATAAATCGTTGGGTAGGTTTCGTCAGTCTGTTAGAGTGGCGGGTTGGTTGTTGATTGGTTGCTGATGTTCGGCCTCGATTTCGAGCTGGCGAAACCTTAGACGGTGTGGCCACATTTCCAGCGGGGATGGTCTGAGATGCTGTTGTCTCGGGAAGAGTTTGCGGTTCCGTTGGCCATGCGTCATCCTCAGTGGTGTTTCCGAGCCAAGCAGGGCTACTCGGGGAATTGGAGAATGTGACATGACGCGGACGCAAGAGCACACGATTTCGACGTAGAGCTCGGCCGGTGTTGTCACAAGTGATGGTGTAAGATCTTGGCTCTGGGCCATATCCATTGACGGTACCGGGAGACCACGTTTTGCGAGCGGCGTCCTGGTAGAAGATAGGTTGGTTCGGTAGGAGTTCAGGCAACTCCTTGCTGTGTTCATTGTATCGTTCTTGGCTCGCTTCCTGCCTACTTGCTTGATATTCGTCAAACTTGTTATCGCTAGGTGTGCGGTTGCATGCGGGCAGGGTTGTTTGTAGCTTCCGTCGGAAGAGAATTTCCGCGGGTGACGGGAGCTGAGGACCGAGGGGTGTCGTACGGTAGGCTAACATTGCCCTATCTGTGTCCTCTGCAGATTTACGGATAAGTGCCTTCACGCTACGGATGGCACGCTCGATAAATCCATGGGATTTCGGATGTAACGGGGAGCTGCTTATATGCTTAACGTTGTACGATTTGAGCAAATCTTGGAAGGATTGTCCGATAAACTGTGGGCCATTATCGGCGATGATCGTACTGGGTATACCGAATAACGAGAATGTGCTGCTAGTCAGCTGAGCGACTGTTCTGCTTGTTGAGTCAACACTTAGTTGGTGAATGACGGGAAACTTGGAGTAGTAGTCGGCGATAATCACATAGTTCCGGTCATTTACGGTAAACAAGTACATGCCGAGGGTGTACCACGGTTGGTTCGGGAGGTTTGGAGTGATGGCTTCCATGGGCTCCTTGGGTTGTGAGGGTTGGAATGTCTGGCATTGTTGGCACTGATTGACGAGTTGTTCGATATCGCGGTTAATACCTGGCCAGAATAAACACATCCGCGCACGGGCCTGACATCGCGTGATGCCTTGGTGACCTTCATGAATAGTTTCGAGGTACTGTGTACGCAGACTTTCCGGGACCATGAGCTGTTCACCCTTGATCGTAAGTCCGTTTTCGATACTGAGTTCGTCGCGATATGGCCAATATTTACGGATCTCGGCAGGCAAGTCTCTCTGCTTCTCAGGAAATCCGCTGAAGATATACTTCAGCAGTAGTACGAGTTCGTCGTCACTAGCTGTTGCGCCTCTGAGTTCCGCTACCTTGTTGTTGCTGAACTGTACATAGCACACTTTGATATTCAAGTCTATCGGCTTGTCGGCGCCGTGTTTTGGGAGTCGCGATAAGCTGTCGGGCAAAGTCATCTCCCTCCCGGGTTTGTACTTTATATCGTAATCGTAGCGCTGAAGACGCAGGAGCATCCGTTGTAGCCGTGCTGGGGCGGCAGTTAAGTTCTTCTTATTGATCATTTCGAGTGGTTTGTGATCAGACTCGATGACAAATGGTTTGCCGTAAATGTATGTATGGAAACGTTCGGCGCCGAAGACGCATGCCAATAGTTCACGTTCAATGTTGGCGTAGCGCATTTCGGTGTCTGTAAGACTTTTCGATGCAAAAGCAATAGGTCGGCCATCTTGAAGTAATGCCGCACCAAGGGCGTCTTGACTCGCGTCTACTTGGATTACAGATGGCTTTGACGGGTCAAAGTAAGTGAGAGATCCTGCTTGGCAGATAAGCTGTTTTACAGACATGAAGGCTTCGTCGTGTTCAGGATGCCACTGGAAATCAATGTCCTTTTGAAGTAACTTGCGCAGCGGGGCGGTGTGGTCACTTAGGTTGGGTACGAACGGTGCCAGATGGTTCGCCATTCCGAGGAACGATTGTAGTTCACTGATGGAAGTCGGCGCTTTGAGCTGAGCGATGGCTTGGACCTTGACTGGGTCAGGTAGGACTCCACTTTTGGAATAGATGTTGCCAAAGACTTGTACCTCTGACACGGATATCGCACATTTCGCGGGGTTGAACACGAGTCCTCTCTCTCTAGCTCAATTGAAAAGTGTGGATAGTCTCTCGGAATGCTCTGCTGGTGTGGATGCGTATACAATAATATCATCCGCAATTGACACAAGGCCAGGTAGCCCTTGCAAGATCTCGTCCATCGCTCGCTGAAACAGATCCTGACTTACGTTGAGTCCAAAGGGGAGCCTTCGGAAGCAGTACCTCCCGAATGGGCTGTTGAATGTAGTCAGCAGCTGGCTGTCATGGTCTAGTGAGATGCACCAGTACCCATGCTTTCCATCGAGCTTGCTGAAAACTGTTGCACCAGCAAAAACATATGTTAGTTCTTCCACAGTCGGCGTGTGGTGTTGACCTCTCTTTAGAGCACTGTTGAGGTCTTTTGGATCCAAGCATATTCTGAGAGATCCATCGGGTTTTGTCACATATGTAATACTGGACACCCAATCGGTGGGTTCCGCTACGGGACGGATTACTTCAAGACCCACCATACGATCGAGTTCGCTTTTGATCTGCTCGCGTAGTTGAATGGGAGCTCGTCTTGGCGGGTGTCTTACTGGGTTTGCGTCATCCTTCAGAGTTAGTTTTTCCTCAGAGCTGAATTTACCGATACCCTCGAATCGGTCAGGGAAGTGTCTTTTCATGGCTTCCAATGAGGTATAACGCACACTACTGTCAGATTGAGTAACGGCACAGTTAAGCGTGACTAGACCGAGTTTCGTGCACATGGGTAGACCAAAAATAACAGGACCATCGGTCTCGGCCACATAGAACTCACAGTTCGCCCATTTATTTTCGGCAAATTTGCACGGCAGTACGAGGGTACCGTGCTGGCGGATGACGGTTCCGTTGTAGGCGGTGAGCGTCGTCTTGGACGGAGTTGTAGATATCGGGATGCCATCCGAGTTGACATAGCGAGGGAATATGTTACGGAACGTCCTGAGTGGAAGGATGTTACTCTGCGCACCGGTGTCGACCTTCTCGCGCAAGTTTGTCGTGCGATCAGGGTACGGCTCGATTTTTAGCGATGCGTAGGCTTCCGATCTGTTGGCATCATTGTTCACTGCGTTGAAAGACATGCTTTCAAAGTCACTGCTCAGGTCGTACGTATTCAAGGCGCTAACTTGGCAGTCGAATCGCTGTTGCGGCTTTGGCTGTGATTGGTTCGCATTGGCGCTTGACTGCGATCGGCTGTTCTGAGGTTTGGAGCGTACACTAGACTTAGAACGGGCTCGCTTAGTGTTTTGACAAGCCTTTGCCCAGTGACCCGTTTTCAAACACAGTTTACACATATCGTCTACGGCGGAACAGTCCTTGCGGTCATGCGGTTTTCCGCCACAGAAAAAAAGTTTTTTGCTCTTGTGTCTCAACTTCGCCTTCTGAAGGGAGTCGATGGATTTGTTGACGTGCCCCAATTGTTGTAGCTGGGCCTGCGTTGCCTCAAAAGTTCTCGCAAGATCGATTGCTTTGTCAAGCGTGAGTTGTTTCGGATCTTGGTCCAAGAGCCTTTCTCTTACTGCGACATGTGCTGTACCTTTGATAACCTGGTCGATGAGGTTATCTTCAAGGTTGTTTCCTTCAAAATTGCATCGTTGAGCCTGCACCTTGAGACGGTTGATGTAGCTGTCAATCGGCTCCTCCTGCCGCTCTATGAGTTCGCGCAGCTGGAAATGGGCAAGCCTGAAGTTTGACTTGGGCTCGAAGTAGCTAACAAATGCTTCCCACACATCGGTCGGACTGGAACGTTGCTCATCCGTGAGGTGAGTCCAGTTGTCAAAAATCTCTACCGCTTGAGGCCCCATCCAGAGGAGTATGTAGTTTACTATCTCTGGCCCCTGTTTGCAAGTGTAGGTGGGAGTGGCAAGGATCAGTTCGCAATATCTTCTGAAAGTTTTGAATGAATGTGGCAAGTTGGAACCTTGCCAATCAAAGCTGGGTGGCTTTATGCCCATTAAGTCATTTGTAAATACATATGTTGGGTTGCCCCCTACTGCACCTGGGTCATCATCCCCCATCTTCAGGGACTAAGAATGTCACAGTTCACAAGTAAACACAAGTATAGAAACGCCACTGAAGCCAAATGTTCAGGTTTTTTAAGATGGCGGCATCCATAAAACTCACGTGGTCCAGGATCTGGGGTGGTTGATGGTCTGCCACAGTTGCTAGGCTTGATGGCAGGGCCTCTAATTCGTTGAGAAAGATGGCTGGGATCTTATTCACACATTGATAGTTTGTTTAGCGTGTAAATCACTCACTTGCTGCCACCATATTACATTTTAGGGGAGCCAGGAACTGAAGACAAACACGAAAATTAGAGGACAGGAAATCAACTACTTTGTTAGCCGCTAGGTGGCGTACACAAAGTTATCAGTTAAGGTTTTACACATGTATTCTGCAAGGCATCATACAACAGGCTGAACTCTCCCCCGCGTCACCCCGAGAGCGCGCCACCTTCAAGTCACTGTAGATAGCGCTGGCCTTCTCACAAATGATCGTTTCCGTGATCGTATCGCCAACAATCTCCTTGTCTTTGATCCATATTAACAAAAGTCGTTCCATCTCTTCAAGGGTAGGGCTACGACGTTTAGAAATAATTGTGATCCCTTCGAAGGTTTCACTGATTTAATGGCTGACTAATGTTTTATGATCGTCGAGATTGTCGACATATTCCGGCCATATTGTTTAGCCAGATCGCTAACACATACACCTCGCTCATGCTTTTCTATGATTCCCTGCTTTAATTCTAATGAAAGCATAGACTTCCTCTTTTTTCACCACTGCTACAACTTCCTGAACCGAAACTAAGATTTTTAGGACCCATGATTACGGAACACAGAAAACACGTTAAAACTGAGCGAATAGAGGACAACCACACGATGCGCACTCGATGAGAGGACTGATCAAGGTGACGCTCGATTGGCGTCCCCCCGATGTGCTGCCGTCTAGCGGAGTCAACAACAAACTATGCTGCAGGCTTTCGAGAAAATTCCACGGGTAAGCGTATTGTTTACGTCGTATGTTGGAGCAACACTTCGTATGTTGAGACAGAAATTTGGTAGAATTTTACTTCGTATGTTGGGATAATCGTATGTAGAGGTTCCACTGTATAGTGTTGCTAATGTTATCGCAACAGTGCTAACGTTATCGTAACGTGAGTAAAGTGACACGGCATTTGAACTAATTATATTTAAACATTTTAACATGATATATATAACAAAAGACATTATATTAGGTTTATGATCTGGGAACTTCTAGGTTAGGTTAGGTGGGTTTTATAGGTTCTGTACCCTTTTGGTACCTTTTCATATATTGTGTAAAGGGTATATGGAAAAATGCTTTAAAATACACGATAATATTACCGTAGCATTGCTAACGTTAGCGATGCCACCGTATCATTCGTAACGCTGTTTACACTGGTAACGTTGCTAATGTTAGCGTTCGCAGTACACACGTGAGTGAAGTGACACTGAATTTGAACAAGTCATTATATTTAAACATTTTAACAAAATATATATAATAAAAGCTATTATATTTAAACATTTTAACAAAAAATGTATGTTTTCCTGTAGAAAATAACGTGATTTAACTGGTTTTCACGTTCATTTCATCCGTAATAACAGCAACCAGTTCGGCTACTTGAAGTTAGTCGAATTGATTGTTCTGTTGGTTTGCGGTTGAAATGAAGGTCAAATTCGGTCAAATCCAGTTATTTACTACAAGAAAACATATATTTTCTGTTCGAAATGAGAATCTGTAATACAGTAAAACTTTACCCAAATATTGACTAAAACTCACATTTCACCAAAGCTTTCTCGAACAGTGCAAGTGTAAACATTTAACTATTTTGTCTACGGTAAGTTGACTTACACTATAATGGCCATAGGCCTAGAGTACTGTTCATGCCTTCTGGTACATTCAACAACCTACTAAAATCTTACTGTTATCACTTTTTACACTAACTTCATATCAAGTTTTAGTTTTGTTCTTCCTAACACTTTATTTTGAAATAACCTGTTACTGTAACTTCTAATACAAGTGCCAGTATAGGCTACATTTATGTAAGTTAGGATCACGCCATGTGACAACCTATCTGTAAATATCAATTAGGGTGCTAAAGGTAGACTAGGCCTACTTTACTTTATTTCATATAAGTTGAGGATTTCCAAGTTAGCTTTACCAAATTAAAAAAAATAATAACAATAAAGACCACATTACTCAAATCACACACCTTGTAAACCTTGTTGATCGATGCCTTTGCATATGAGGGTATCAGGATGTATAATATAAAGCCGGAATTACAGCCAGGGGATGTTACTATGACTATACAGATGTCCTGGTTTCTCTTAGTTGAAAATTATTTTCCACAACCGTAACTACAATAATAACAGCTCATTTCAGAGCAGAGCGATTACAACAACGTTAACTTCCAAAAGAATATAACTGCACTGGAACACACACACACATGAAATACACTAAAATCCGAGTAAGGGTGAATACTGAATAGGAAGTTAGCAACAGCGTTACCAAACTATGGGATCGCTAGTCTCAAGTTCTCAGATTTCTATGTTAGTGTCTCAGTCTCAGAGTCACAGGACAGTGGAGTGGCCTACGGACTTGACCTTGGTCGACATGCCAATTTCAATAATAAAAAACAAAAACAAAAAATCACCAGAAAAATAACAACATTTATCTTATTACATAAAAATGTAAATTTTATATTTTCTTTGAAAATAAGCTAGGTTGGTATATCAAGAGAATTTAAACGAGATTAAAGAAATGTGTATAATTCTAATAAATACTCAATGTACATATTTTCCGAGTTGTTTCTTGTCGGAAATAAGTTTTAAGCCTCCCATACTACAAATACGAATATCTCTAGACCATTACTAAATTTGCCACTACATTAATCTTCGTTAATCATCAAAGTATGACAGAATCTTCTTAACATAATGCAATAACTCTGATTGCAGTCATACCGGCACCTAGAACACACACACACACACACACACACACACACACACACACACACATATATATATATATATATATATATATATATATATATATATATATATATATATATACTGTATATATATATATATATATATATATATATATATATATATATATATATATATATATATATATATATATATATATATATATATGTGTGTGTGTGTGTGTGTGTGTTTGTGTATGTGTGTTTGTGTGTGTTCAGGACCAGATTAAGGCCTTTAAAGGCCCTAAGCACTTCAGACTTTGTGTGTGCGTGTGTGTGTGTGTGTGTTGTAGGTCCTACACAGGAATAGAAAACAATGGTTTGATTTTGGAGTGTCCTTCTCCGGAACTAGAACACCTGCTTACCATAGCTAATGAGTCTCGTCTACCCTTGCCAAGAAGAAAGTAGCCACTGAACAATTACAGTGCAGAATTAACCCCTTGAACTAATGAGAATTGTTTGGTAATCTCAGTGTTGTCAGGTGTGTGAAAACAGAGGAGAATGGGGAAACAATATGCCAGACTATTCGGTGCATGCGTAGGAAAAGTAAAAATGAGCCGTAACCAAAGAGATGAATGTAATGTAGCACTGTCTGGCCAGTCAAAGGACCCCACACAAAATTTTATCCAACGAAATTAACTAAACTGACAGTGCACATCACTTTAAGAGATTGACTTGCAATGTGATAATTATGCGCAATCTTATTTAAAAAAATTTACAAGAAACGGATTCTAGCTCACTAATTTTGATTGCAATATTATTTACTTCTCTTCTAGCGTCTCCATTTTGTAACTAGTCTTCCACTGTATACTTAAGTGCTTCTAAAATCTTACGGAAAGGGATTTTAAGACTTTCATTTCTAATATAACTTTTAAGAATTTTCCTCTGGCTGGTTGAGGCTGAAAAGGGGTGGACATGTAGAGTAATTATACCGTAGAAGAGAAATTAACTGTCTTTTAACAGTAAACAGAACTTCTGTCTACCTGATTTAGTGAATGAGCTACACAGGTCACATATATAGCAAACTTGTTTATTTTAAAAAAAAATGCTGCATCCCTTTATGACAACCAGACAAGTTAGGAAAGTTGTCCTAAGACTAGTCTCTATATTTTGAAAAGTCTAGCTTACAAATTTTACTCAGTCCTGCAACACCTGATTTGTCCTTTTCCTCTCTGGTATGGCTTTCCAATTCCAGAATAGTTAAGAAACGTTCAATAGCCTGTCCATCTTATAGTATCTAAGTAAAAGACGTAAACTTATCGATATGTGAGAGATATGGTGTTGAGTCAACTGACAAACTAAAATAACTATACGATTTTACTTCGTCAACAATGGATACATGGACCTTTTGTGCCATTATTTGCATGAGGTCCTCACAGGTAGTTTTGTACATGTAAGGATTTCCTTTTCCAGCATTTTCAGATTCCGAAATTTTGCGTGCTAAAAGCGGATCAAACCCAATAATGAATTCAAGAAGCCTTAAAAAGTTTCCATTTTGCAATGATTCAAACCTTTCTTCTGTTTCTCGAAAAGTCAAGCCACATTCAGCCATGACACGCCTCAAGACATGTTCCTATAAAACATCGGGATTAAGGAGAATTCGATTAATGATAAATTTTTGCACATTTAAACGTGTTTTTCATATTCAAATAAGCCATATATATTTTTGATACATTAATGTCTGGATTCTCTTAACGACCTCGGAATCAGAGCCCCAGGCGAAATCACACAAAGACAAGAGCTTGGACCGTAACAATTGTCATTGACTTTTATCTTTCTTCGTGGCCAAGTGGTAGTCACTGTCTATACAAGTTTGCCGGACCAGGGTTCGATTTCCGGACGGTCCAAGCTCTTTTCTTTGTGATTTCGCCTGGGGCTCTGATCCCGAGGTCGTTAAGAGAATCCAGACATTAATGTATCAAAAATATATATGGCTTATTTGAATATGAAAAACACGTTTAAATGTGCAAAAATTTATCATATATATATATATATATATATATATATATATATATGATAAATTTTGCACATTTATATATATATATATATATATATATATATATATATATATATATATATATATATATATATATATATATTTGTGTGTGTGTGTTTGAGCCAATATGTCCATGGATGTTGTTTACAAACGGCTAAAAGATAAACAAATTCAGTTACTTTAAAGTATTTTGTTGCACGTAAATAATTGTTCCATGGTCACCAGAGTAGGCAGGGATTAATTTGAACTCAAATATAAAACTTAAATAAAAAAAAAATAATGAACATATTTATAGAGATATTTGTCATTAGGCACTTGGCGTTTTGCATTACGAGTCAAGTTTTGGTGTTCATATTACGCGAAGTGCCTGGACTGGCACAGACAACGATTGAAATGACTTGGAGAGCGTGCAGACGGGTGGTTTGCCTGACATTATAATTTGTATAGTCAAACAATCGATATCCCATTGACTAATTTGTTGCATCAGTCTAACTGTACCTGCTTATATTGTTTTCATGTGGGATTAATCAAGCAAACTCACACAATGGATTGTGAAAATTTGCTCAAAAGAGAATTATATAAAGTATATGAGAAATACCAAGGATACTACATCGTGAGCAAGTAATCCATTTTTAAATAAACGGATTGAGTAGATAATATTCAAGTATGTAATATATACATGGTCTGTGAGGTCTGTGACCCCAGCGGCCCCAGGGATAGAAAACGATTGGCGCCTACAAATAGTACAAAGGCCCCTGAAACCACTGACTACCCTTTATTTTCACTAAAATAAGCGATTAATTACTTTTTAATTGAAGATTAATTTACGCAAAGGACCACTTTATGATTGAATTAATACTTTTAATCAATTGCAGGTGTGAAGCTGTACAGTCTGGGGACATCGACCTCATCATAAAGCTCAAAACACCTGATGAACAGCCAGTGAATTATGTCTCTACTGGTGTGCTCAACATCATCAAGAAAGCCTACATCGTTCCTCGCCATGGTAGTCGGGGCAGAAAGACGAGGCATCTCCACAAATACACCAACATCACCAGGGAAACCTTTAAGCTTATCAAGTCTTATTATGCAGTATGTCATGGACAAAGCAAACCTCCTGTTGTCACAGGTGTTGTCATTCGCTTCATTCTAAACTACGATTTTAATTTTAGGGTCAAGCGGATGTAGTGGGTGTGTAAGCCAAAGTTTGTAGTTCTTGGAAATGGATAATGTCATCATCCACCACGCCAGTGTTAAAAGAAGAACTAAAGTTGTGTTTCAGCTCCTAAATATATTTCTTTCTTTTTTGGTCCCCCTGTCATTTTGTGAAGAGTCAACATATCTGAGACGAGCTGAAAGTCATGTGGTCGGAGCTGACCAAGGTGCACCGTCCTTGGCACCCATAAAGTCAATGCTCTGTTGAGCTTGCTAACGGAAACATCAAGGACATGTCAATTTCTTAGATGTCTGACCCTTCACAGAATTGTACTGTTTGAATTAAATTTGTTCAGCAGATGAAGATTACCAATTATTATTCAGGGATAAAATGCACCCCATAGACTGCTAATGTTTGGCACAGAGCCTAAAGTTTTCCTAACTTCATCATCCATACCAGTGGAAATCATCGAGCGCTGTGAGTCTGAAAATGACCTGGTTATATAATATACATATATATATAAATTATATATATATATATATATATATATATATATATATATATATATATATATATATATATATATATATTGTACCGCAAAGAATCTGCCGATAATCTACCACATCCCAGCCTTATGCCGCCTCTCAGCTTGATGATCTACCACCA
>NC_090727.1:17290558-17325558 GCF_036898095.1 Palaemon carinicauda | reverse complement strand
ATTACGTTTGCCTAAATTAGAAATTAAACTTATAAGATTAGTAAATTACATCTGTCAGTAAATTTATCAATCGGAACTGCATCCACAAATAATCAACCATTAAAAGCACAACAAACACATCAAGTTCTATCTTTTAAAAATATCAGCAAATAGCGAATTGGTTCCTAAACATTTATCCAAAGAATGGATTTAACCATCAAACTATTTTGCTAATATTTTTTAGAGGAGGTAATTCCGCTCCTTCCTCTATTGCAAGTTTCTTTCGCATGATACACCACTCTCCTCAAAGAGGAAGGCTTTGTAAACGTTTTGGTGACTGATGTGCGGCGGATGCACCGGTTAAGTAATAACTGAGAAGCTGGGTGAATGCAGCTAACTTTATATGGACGGACCATGAGTATTATATGCAACCCGTTCCAGTAAAGGACGGAACAAAAATTCAAACACAATGAATCAAGAACATACAGACAAAAACAAGTTCCAGTGCGAGTGGAGAGCTATAACAATAATATACAAAAGAACTAAAATATCGTTACAGTGTACGAGCGTGTGTGATACACGTGCGGAGATGATAGCAGTGTTTGTTTATTACTGAAAGTGGTAAACAGGATAGATGGTTCTGTGATTGTAAAGAATTTTGCCCGTTTCATAAATCAAGGCTTTTTGTTTAAAGTCGGGTTAGTGGCCCAAGTTCAATCTTGCCAAACAACATTTAACAGGAATAAAATCAATAAATAACTCTATAAATGAAATTCCTTCATTTAAAGTTTCGCAAATGCAGAGTTGAAAGTTCATGGTGGGATGTAACACACAATTTCATGTCTAATTCATTTAAAGGAATGAAGTCAAATCCTGTTCACATCACAAGGGATCAAGAGAGTTTGGTCTACTATGACATAATTTAGGGAACATTCACGAAATCTTTCCTTCATTTTTTTCCAAAGTTGGCATTAATCTTTCGACCAAAATGCATTAAAAGATAACAATACAAGAAATCACGACCTTCACCGTTCCCACACACCGTGATTCCCAGCAAAAGGTTGTAAGTCTCCTGGAAATAACCGACCTTTCCCAAGATGCTGCCATTCCCATAAGAGGTATAACGAGCCATAATTGGAACACTTTCTTCGTCATAAAGCAACAGAAGACGCTTACCACCACAGGCTGAACTCTTCGTCCTTATGGCAGAGATATCAAAGATTACATTTTCGTTAATACGAAAATTAAGTCTTTTCAGAACAAAATTCTCGAACTATTTTTCGTCACAGTATTTCTTAACGGGGGAAAATTTGGAATAACGTTAAGCGGAGTTTAAAGGACTTGCCAATTAAATTACTAATAAACTACTTGCATTTCTTTATAAATTGAACTTTATTTATATATTTCATTTGAAAAACTTTCATTATCTAAATGAACCTAGGGGACTGGCAACGCGTTGTCCTTACCTGGCCCTGGTATTACAAATGGAATAGGACACAATAATAAGGGGACGTCCCACTAAGGACACCACTGGAACCTCCCTCCTCACCCATATATTAATGGAAAAAAAGAAGAAAACTCTATTGACAACCAGAAGGAGACTAATTCGTTTTTTTTTTCTTTTTTATTAAATAAAATGCCTTTTAACAAAGAATTCCCTAAGTCAGTTTCTTCATTGTTACATAAGTGAAAGCTTCAAAGAGGTTTAAAAGATTTAGTCAACTGTCTAGTATGTAATATCCTTTGCCTTTTATCTTTGATACAAGAGGCCATTTTCTATTATTGTTATTTGATCTTCCTTCACAGATACTCCTACATTACCCTTTATTTCAGAAGCCGTTTACTTAAGGACATCAAGGAGTTACACAGTCGGCCACACAACTTTTCGTTTATTCTTTCTTTTCTCATGACTATTTCTAAGAATATTCGTCTTTTTCGTTTACGTTCAATTGCTAGAAATCTCTTTGAAACAAGTCTGCAGAATTCCTTCCTCTAATAAAGAATATTTTGTGGTAATTACGGTATAAATAGTGATTCACTTAAAACGTATATGTATTCGACACATGATACATATAATATACATACAAATATATGTATACAGTATATACATTTATAATATATATATATATATATATATATATATATATATATGTATATATATACATTTATAATATATATATATATATATATATATATATATATATATATATATATATATATATATATATATATATATATATATATATATACATGTGTATGTGTAAATTTCATCATACAAATTATAAATTAAACTTATAGAACATAAACTACACCTAAAACAATATATATACACACACATATACATATATATATATATATATATATATATATATATATATATATATATATATATATACAGTATATATATATAATATATATAGTGTGTATGTATAAATATATATGTATATATATGTATATGTAAATATACAGTATATTATGTATATGTATATATGTGTGTGAATTTCATCAATCAAGCTTAGAATAAATTCTATGGAAGATAAACCATACCTAAACCAGTACACACACACATTATATATATATATATATATATATATATATATATATATATATATATATATATACATATATTATATATATATTTGCACTATACATATACAACCTATAGATATATATACAGTATATATATATATATATATATATATATATATATATATATAATATATAGTGTATATATATACATACATATATACGTGCATGTGTGTAAATTAAGTTTAGAATTAATTTTATGGAACATAAAATACAACTAAAAAAGTACACACACATATATATACTGTATATATATATATATATATATATATATATATATATATATATATATATATATATATATATATATATATATATATATATACACATACACACATATATATATATGTATATATATAATGTGTTTAAATTTCATAATTCAAGTTTTGAATTAATTTTATGGAACATAAACTACAACTAAAACTTTAATTATAGGTTCATCTATCAATTATTCAACAGATACAGAGATATTTAGACACCTGCCTCTCATTGTCACGGATAATATTGCAAGTTGTTTGTAACTTAGGGAAAGTAATAAAAAATAAAGGAAAAATGTGATTCAACTTAAATTAATTTTGCCTTAAGAGAAAGGGACTTAATGCATCAATTTCTAATTTATAAGAAACGATTGTTTTTCAAATCTAGGAATTATTTTGATTAATAATTGTACAATGGGTTTAACAGAATGAAAATAAATAGTTCTCAGCCTTACTTCAGACAGGCATAGGATTTTCATCAGATGTTATAGGCATTCAACTACGCCTAAAACTTGTATATTCAACTCAGTCGTGTAAATGGGTAAGAGCACATTCTGGAGTAAAAGATACAGCGTATTCTAGGGTAGAGAGAGAGAGAGAGAAGAGAGAGAGAGAGAGAGAGAGAGAGAGAGAGAGAGAGAGAGAGAGTACACATATGGGTTCCCCGGGGTCACAACGATGGAGAGGTTGTGAACACTAGTGAAAATTTTTTTTTATCTGTGAGCATGGTTCGAGCTTCCGACCCACGAATCCTGAGTCAGAGACAGCAGTCACTACGCTGTCAAAAGGAAGGACTGGTCATGAGGGAAGAATAGAGGGAATTAGCTTGGTGAAAAGGGGCGTATTGTTCAGAGGTGTTGTGAGCAAGGAGAAAGGGCTAGAAAGTTTCATGGATGCCGTGAAAAAGATATCCGGGAGGTGCAAGAGTATTTGTCAAATACAGATGAATGACATAGTGTGTAGCAATGTCCTACCTGCTGCTGATGAACCCTCTATGAAGATGTATGAAGTTATCAATGGATGTAACTTTAACTACACGAAGTTTAATTATATAATTCAACCATTATTAAAGGGGAATAAGATAATGACATGTGTTGTTGTTCTCTACAACCCTCCCTTGTTTCGAAACATCAAATTTTGAATAAACAATAGTATTGCGGATTGAAAGAGAAGAGCTAAACAAAGAAACACAAGTCGTAGTTTGACTAGTTGTGGCTGCAATGAAGGTTATGCTGAAAAAGTCGCACGTAGTTCCTTTCCAATCCCCAAGAGGTACAGAACCCAATTACTGAGTCTTCATTAAGTCGGGTATCAGATTAAAAAAAGCCTCATCCAATTACAGAGCCAACAATATCTACATTTGCTGTACTGTAGATGTATTGGTGTAACCTTTTCTTTCCGGGTCAAGTGACCCCTGCTGGTCCATACTAATTCCAGTAAGATCATCTGCCAGGTATCGAGAGTACAAGACAAAGAGACATCTTGCATATCGCCTTAAACCCAATCCGTCACCCTGCTGCCAGTAACTTCATTGAGTGACTTCAACTGTTTGCAAACATGGATTGCTAAGTTATACGGCCTAGAACGGTGTGGGTGTGTGTGTATATATATATATATATATATATATATATATATATATATATATATATATATACATATATGTATGTATATTATAAAGTATATATGTGTGTCCGAACGCCCATGTATTAGTATTGTCAAAAGCAAATCATCAAAAAGGACACGAGGGCAATAATACTCAGAACAATACCAATAATGTGAAGATATGTAACTATAATAATTTATTTCAACCACAGTAGAATATCACAAGTGCAAAGCCTTCGTAATGCTCTGAGCCTTCATAAAACCATTATCACGTAAGAGCATCAGCGGTGTTCTTTTCCCGCAACTCTCCAAGGACACCAAAAAGGCCACTGAAAAAACACCCTAAGATATTAAAGCCGCACTTTAACTGCTATATGCTCGCATCGGCCAAAGCATTCACAATTATACTTCGCTTCTTACCGAACAATGTCCTTTACATTATTTTTCAACATATGCGTTATAAAACCTTATGATTTCTTCCGGTGATTCATTCATGTGTAATATATTAATAATGTAATTCGGGGAAAATTCAATCAAGAACTTTTTTTCAGCTTCTAAAATTAGAAAGGGTTTCAGAAAACTGCTAGTTCTCCCTTTCCTCTCAAGCTTACCTTTTGTTTTTCCTTGAAACCCACTAATGAAATACAGAACTCATACAACGTCGAAAAACTTATCTTCTAATTAACTCTGTCCTAACGCATGATCTGACAAACTCTTCCCAGTACTATTTTCTCTCAATAAGTATATCTATGGACGTCCTTCTAGAAAACTATTCATTTCCTTCAATCAGAATGGTTTTCAAACATTTCGTTTTATTTAATTAACTTCGGGAACTACATAAAAGGCGATGATGCCTAGCACAGAACCCTTCTCTAATTAAATAAAAAAGAAAAAATTATTTTTTATTTTTTTACATTATTGGGCCATATTATCACTATATTCTCTTGTCTATACTGTAAGTAGTTTATAAGAATCGTTTCCCAGCGTCTCAGCAGTATTCGGCTCACCAAAACACAAACTCCCGTGGACGGCTTGAAAACGGATTTAGAACACCAGGCAACGTAGAAAGGTATTTTTGTTTATTCCAGGAACGACGGCACTTTACCTTTAGAACAGAAACTAATAATGTATAAAGAATATTGTAAGCTTTCAATTGAGTGATTCAAATGGTTATGTTCCTGTAAATCAAATTTATTCCCAGTGTTTACCATATGTGCAGAAACCCTTCTATTGTAATAGTGTTGTTGTCGATTCTCTCCCCCCCCCCCACATGTGAAACACAGGCTCTAGTGTACCTTTTTAGATATAAATGTTTCCTTCTACTTTTCCGCTCGCAAGGAGTTGATATAAGTCAGATTTATGTATAAATAAATATTACAGGCTGCAAGAATCTACAAGTAAATAAATAATTTAATCCCTGCCAGCGTTTCCTTCCAAACCATGACTAGCAAAGTTTGTATATTTTACCTTAATAGGTAATATTTTGCGCATATGGTATTTGAAGCCCTTCGCGTAAACATATACCACGAGCATCTAAAAATTGAATTGGAAATCTTGCGTATGATTCTTAAACTATACTGACTAATATTTTCTATTTATTCATTGGCTAAAATGATTCCCCCTTCTAGGGTTCCTCTCCAGAATATCACACCAGAAAAAAACGTGAAATTTCATTCCTTTGCAATAAGAATCTATACCATACAACTGAAGAGGATAAACAATTCATATAATGTCAAACATGTAAGCCAAGGGATGGAAAGCCGGTTACATAATAAAACCTACGATGTCTACCTAGTTATATAAAATTTAATATAAAGCAAAGCCCATAAACATAAAACTCGAGAGTCATAAGAAGGAAATCTGAAAAGCTAAATAAAAAAATTCTCACAAAATGATATCTACCCTTTACCAGGGAACCTCGCTCTCAGTGTTATTTATTTTTTTTTTATATCAATTTAGAATCTTTCAGTTAGATCCTCTTCAAATAATAAACAGCGTCCTTCCAGATTCCCAGAACACAACGATAATAAAATTTTAATTCTGCGATACATTTTCAAGATATATGAATATACTAAGCTTCGCATAAAGTGAGCGAAGATAAGACATTTAACCGATGAATGAAAATCAACTTTAAAATCAATGACCCTTCTAAGTCCCATAAGTTTTCGCTCATCCTCTTATACTCTTATATTCTCTCGCGTAAAAAGACGGTAATTGCCAGTAATATTCGAGGGTTTGATATACTGAGAACAAAAGCCCTAGATTTTAGGGTAAAATTAAAGTTTGTTTATCTTGATTAAGAAACTTCAAATTGCCACAGGGTACTATAATAAGAAAAGGGGTTATTAATTGAAAATACGGCTTCAAAAACGTTAAAGAATACTTTTGAAAAAATCCACGTTCTTGATGAAAATGGGGAATTAAAGAAATATATCACATATGAAAGATGTCAAACTGAGGAGAATAATAGTTTATTACAAATTCTATCTATTAAGGGGGAACCAGCATGATAATACCGTAAAAATGCTCATAAGATAAAAGCAGATGCTAAACTGGTAGTCTGTTAATTCCAACTTCATACGAAGAGTACTTTACAGCCTCGAAAACTTTCAACAATCTATTTCTGTCTGTCTCCTTTTTATAGTATCCAAAGTATCATTTTATATCCATGGTTCTCTCCTTGTAACTGCATGTCCCATAATTTCACCACCAACTGCCTGGTATGTGTTCTTAATATCACACCATTCTTCGATAATTATCTGTTCTTTTTCTCTTGAAAGTCTCCAAGACTGCAAATCAATTCCTACATTTATTTGCAAATGTTTCCCTGTGCTCATCTTCTAGAAGCTTAGTTGTATCAAACCTAGGTATTCTATCTACATTTTTGTCGGGTGCTTTCAGTTTTAATTTAAGTGTAGCAATGAGGAGCTGGTGATCACTACCAATATTTGCACCTCTATAGCTTCTTACATTTCTCAGTCCTCCTTCTCTCTTCATTAATGGCTATGTGATCTATCTGATTTTTGTAATTGCCACATGATGAAGTCCATGTATTTTTGTGGATGTTCTTCTGCTGGAAAAGAGTACTTCCAATAACTAGATTGATTGTTGAACAAAAACTTACAAATTGTGCTCCATTTTCATTTGCAGCTTCGCCAAGACCTTCAACACCCATCACATTCTCTATAGTCTACCTTGATTGTTCCAACTTTAACATTAAGGCCACCAAACACAATTTTCATCTCTCTCTCTGGGATCTCATCTATTACACTCTGCAATTCTTCATAGTATTCATCTTTCCTTTCTTCAGGGGAATCATATGTTGATGCATAGCAAACTATAATACTCCTATTGCACTGCCATGATTTAAACTTTGCAAGTATCAATTTGCTATTTACAGCTCTCCACTCAGTTAATGCCATTACTTCTCTTGGTGTCAACATCATTCCTAACCCTTCTCTTCCAACTCCATCAGTTCTTCCTAAATACATATATCTATCTATCTATCTATCTATCTATCTATCTATCTATCTATCTATCTATATATATATATATATATATATATATATATATATATATATATATATATATATATTGCCTTGGTCTAAGATTTCCTTACCAATCCCCTTACAACGTGTTTCACTTAGGGCCTAATTATCCAAGCTATATTTCATAAGTACATTCTCTACTTGCTATAATTTCCCAACGTGATTCATGGTTCTAAAATTCAAATTACCAATTTTTCTTCAGCATTTATAAACCGGGAGATTCTTACCACCCCACTACAACCGCAACTGGGGGCCATTCTGTCATTTATTCTTTCCATAGACTTACTAAATCCATAGGTGATTCATTGGCTTGATTCATAAAAGGATAGCCAGTTCGTTGTGATGCGCCGTGCCTATCTAACTAAGGCAAGTGACCCCTGCCGATCCATACCAATTCCGTCACCCCGCTGTCAGTGACTTCATCGAGATTTAGGGGGCATTTGCTCCACACCCAAAGTTCTCGTTACTCCACCAAGTTGCTACTCCGCTTATATAACCGCTGGCCAACATAGATTGCTAAGTTATACCGTCTAGCATACTTTGTAGATAGACTTTAATAGGTGTCGTAAACAAACTAAAAACTTATAAAAAAAATATTTAAAAAAGTGGATAATTAGGTGTAAATTTCAGTCTGAAACCAATTGAATAAACCTATCATTAAAAAATGTTCCATTTGAATTGTGTCCATAATTTTTGTGTATAAAGGAAACTGACAAATGGAATAATTCATTCGTCAATCATATAGCAATATATTAATTATTTCCCAAACAAGCTATCATAAACCTAATTTCTTTAATTCTCACACTATCAGCTTCCATTATTAAGAGATTTTTCCCGGTCTTAGAATGCTTTGGAGGCCTACAAAATATATTAATAAACGCACAGGGAATGGCAACTCCACCGCCCACCATTAGAAGGCACAATCAGCTAATGAGGGCAAGCGGCCGAAGGGATGTATAAGGCAGAAAACTTTTGAAGGACTGGCCAGGAGGACAAGGGTACATGTGACGGGCCTCATGATTCAGTGCCCGATTCATCCTCATCGCCAGTATGTCTTATCTACTGTATATGACCAAATCACCTTCAAACCTTTATCCATGGTACAGGCTGCCCGAACGCAATAGCACGTGTGTCATGGAAAAATCAAATCCACAAAAAAAAAAAAGAAACAAACAAACGACTGAATGATGCAGCATTTCGTTCATGTTTGGTAGTTTCGTGGATTACTCGAAGCCTGCTGCCCACCGTCCACCCACCCTTATATGATTAGACTGACAGGGTCGAGAACAAGGGAGTGAGGTTAGCAGCCTCAAGCAACCCTGCAGACTTGACGAGAAAATGGAAGAAAGTTATTTCTGCCTCCTCCCCCAATGAAATGGGTTAGATCTAAATGGTTACAAAAAATAATTAAAAACTAAGATTGCAAAGGGCATACAGAGATATCATATAATGTGTGTAATTTCAAACGCTATTGAACGGGTATATAAATATTTAGCAGTTTCGAGTTCAGAGTCGGTATATGGGCAGATATTTTTGAAAAGTGATTGATATATTTTTTTTTTTTTTATAAAAAGGAAGGTCGTGTTGACTGATAATGATCGTTAACATTTGAACTGTCATGTTTCGATTGTCAGTGTATCTGTTCTCTTGATATGAAATCCCATACATCGTTAAATCTGAGCTGCAGCCTTAAACAAAACTGGGCGAAGATTAATGTTTATCTTTTAATTCTTTTTTTTTTTTTTGAAATGTTAAAACCGCTATTCAATTTTCCCTAATTCCGCTTGTAGACCTCTCTCTCTCTCTCTCTCTCTCTCTCTCTCTCTCTCTCTCTCTCTCTCTCTCTCTCTCTCTCTCTCTCTCAGCAAAAAAAAATTATTTTAATATCCCCTTTGTCATTTATGCAACTATTTCCATAACCAAACAAAAAATAAACATAAGAAATTTACAACGAAACAAAAACTGAATATTCAGTTCCCGTATGTTTTTACTCTATACGTCATCAAATGTACCAAAGAAGACCATTCTACTAGATAGAATAAAAAAGAAAACGCCAAAAATACAGTTCTGCTGCTTGCTGTAACTCTGCTTTCTTGCTCAACTACACCGCTCTAATCTCAATGTAGAAAGATATAGAAAATAATTACTCAAAGGAATTTATCAGATTTGATAGTGTATCACTGTATCTTACAGCAATAATAATATCATTACTGATACTGATGGGCCCACAATCGAATTTGTTAAAAATTAACTTCTACTTCATACTAGTATCGAAACCAAGAATTATCAACTGAAACGCCATGACACTAACGAATTAGCTAACAAGATGCCTTGAATGAATAAGGAACCGATGGAGTCACCTGCACAGACTAAATGCATTGCATGCTAGCGAGCGTTCCCAATTAGGGACAATTCGAATTAAATGCTGTTTAGTTGGGTCAGCCGTTAGAGGATTAATACACCAATTATTTCCTGCAGCTATTTCCTTTAGGGAAAAGACGTGATGGGAAAAAACATAAGTGGGTGTAATGTGCCATTTTGGACTAAGGTATGGCAAATTGTTTTAATATTTCCCATATTACTATATTAGATAAATAAATGAAAGCTACAAATAAAGAAAATAAAATGTGTTCGAATGTACCCTGGATCATGGAAATTCCAAACAAAGGATGTACACGACCATGCTACACATGGTACGGCAGAGCCAAAACTCGAGATAACTACCTGTTTATATCGTCGACGTTCCCCAATTATGAAACAATGCGTCAAGGTGGTTAAGAACTGTCCTGTATTCTTATTTCCAAATTTTAGACGTAAATTTTCACAGAGGTCTATGCCAATAAACAAAACTCATATTTAGTTGGACCAACTTTTTCAGCTATCGGCAGTCATTTCTGTGTCTTCCTAAATCTTTGTCTGGCAGTGGCTGAAGAAGACTAGTTAGGTTGAATATCGCTTAAAATATTTGATGTGCGGAAATAGCTGCCAAATATTGGAGTTTGTGCTAAACTTTATTTGGTTACCTATTTCAATAACGTTTGTTTATTGTCTTTAGATAATTCCACGTAATAATTTATTTGGATATCAATCTATTGACTTATCAAATTCAGTTCTATGTACTTGAAATGAAGTGATTTCCCAATATCGGAATTCACAACATTTCTTATTCGTTGATCTATTCATCAAACTCTTTAAAATATCATTGTATTACTGTACTCATTTCGTGCTATTAGGGCATTAGAATATATTAATGTAAGATAACCGATATACATTACAAGCTAATAATGAGTGGCATTGATACAAACAGCGGGATTCCAAACCAGATGGAATCTAGAAAGAACGTGATTTAATAGCGCTAATTGCCTATTTTATTAATAATCGTTATTGATAGCTGAAGTTTGAAATATTACTTATGACAACTGAATAAATATCGATATCCAAAAGAAAAATTTTAACAGTATTAAGCCTTGCAAAAATTACTGAAATGGTGTCTTATAGTTTATGTAAGTAATTATGCGTGAACGATGCACTAAAAACCTAGCACTTATAAATGTTGCTCTATTGTGGAAGTTGCTATTCCAGGTCTTCCCACGAGTTTCAAAAGTGTATAACCAATAATATCAGCAATAATGAGTAAAGCCTATCAATATCACCAATTAGAAAGGAATAACCTATAAATATTACCCAAGAGAGGGGAATAATTTATAAATATCATATTATCAAATATATAAATTAACTAAATTATACAATTTTCAACCATTAAATACATACAGAGTATGACCTTCATAGGTTAACGACAACTAAAAAAAAAAAAGTTGTAAGTATTACATACCTGAAGAGATGACCCCTTAACTTAATCAATAAATACAACAAACTGTACATATCAAACAAAGGTATAACATTTAAAGAACCGACAGCTCAACAAACACTAAATTATAACCAAGAAATTGCAGTGTCTGTAGTTAATTACAAAAAAAAAAAAAAAAAAAAAAAAAAAAAAAAAAAAAAAAATGTACAGCTTCTAAATGTTGACCATATACTGAACACATTATAAAACTTGTGAATAACAAAAGAATAAATCGCAACCTGAAAATACCTCTCGCAATGGATTATCTAACATATTTTTAGCCAAGAAACCGCACATCCTTTAGATAATAACCAACAAAACCAATATTCTGTAAATAGTATTCAACAAATCACAATTCACTACATAACGTGCACAAACTGCTCAAGATATGGTTCACCCAAGGAATAGTGACTTTCAGAAGTCTCAGGTATTAGTTGCATGATAAGCATAATAAAATTTCCAAACATAAGCCAATTTTCTGAATTCATGAATAAACCGTCTTATTAAAACAATATAATGCTATACATCCACATCACATTAATTGATATGATTATGAATATAAAAGACATTTGGGAAAAGTGAAATTGTGTATCAACATACAAAAACTTACTACCGTTCTACTGGTGACCTTTAAACTATTAATGCAGACCAAAACAACGTGAAAAATACCACAATTCTTGACACTATACCTTAACCACTTCATACAGGAACCGCCAGTGATAACATCGCTTACCTGTTAGATGAAAAATTAAGTGTTATTCATGATTAATGTCCGGAAAAAATACGTTTTTTAATAATTCGGGAAATATATATGAATAACTTTCTACATCTAGTCACAAAGAATTTAATGTATATATATATATATATATATATATATATATATATATATATATATATATATATATATATATATATATATATATATATATATTTGCATACTAGTTTACGCAACCCGTCATAAATATATGCACTTGCGCGCACAGCTTTAACCCTTTCCAGCCTCTCCCCCTTTCCTCTCAGGACACCTCCTCCCACTAGGGTATACTACTCTTCATTCCCTACACGAGGGACATGGAGGGACAGAGTAGTTATACGTCTGGAAATGCCGTTGAGCGTAACCGGAAAGATATATGATACAAGGGAAAGACATGTTTAAAACTTATGCAATTCTTCGGAACATAACAGTACAGACATGTTGAAAATTACTTTTTAAAAATGAAAAAAAAAAATCACTTGGGAAATCTGTTAAAGAAAATAAAACAGGTACAAACTCTGGTTACAGATAACGAGAATTTTGCACCTCAAAAAGTGTTGGCAAAAGGAGTCATATCAGGGCCTGGGGAACGAAAGATCTCTCTCTTTAAGTTGGTTTCGTTGACAAAGAGAGCATGCTCACTAGTTGCTTCCCTTCTGTCTTTCTTACTTTGGCCCTGGCCTATATAAGGATAATTGGCAGACCGTCCAACAGACCATTACAAACACTCATATTCATTCAAAGCCCGACTGGTGGCCACATGCGTTGGCAGGTCAAATGTCCGGATGTAACAAAACTATATACTAGAGTCGTCTTCAAAACTATATACTAGAGTCGTCTGTGCTAATAAATGAAGAGGCTTCACAATTAATAACAGGGTAATTTATGGGCTTGGTACAATTAGTGCCGTATAATGGGACACTCATGATCATGGGTACGATGGAATAGTTCATAATTACAAAGGAAAGCTAGACAGGTAATGGCTTCCACTCTCTTCATTAATCTCTGCTTGATTAAATCATTTATTCATGCATAGAAAGATCATAAAGAAATGTACTTCAATTTTTATAATATTTAGAAACTAATTAATTACGGAAAACATGGAAATGACTAAATAAAAAATAAACTATTAATAAGTCTTTTTGATCACACTAATAATACACGAACTTCCAGCGTTTATTCAAGTCGGTATGTTTTCACGTCTCTCTCTCTCTCTCTCTCTCTCTCTCTCTCTCTCTCTCTCTCTCTCTCGTAAAATACCTGCCACGGGGTTTAATAACACAAATATTCCAATTCGTATCCTGAGCCCATGAAAATAAAACAGTTCCCTTACGGTATTCTTGAAGTATTGCCACTATATGCCATCGGTATTTAAAGTGCAATGTCAAAAGATATTTTGTTCAAAGTAAGAGGTCACTGCATCTCCTTTATGTCTGTTACAGCTTGGTTTATTATTATTATTATTATTATTATTATTATTATTATTATTATTATTATTATTATTATTATTATTATTATTATTATTATTCAGGATTATACTTTCTGAATGACCAGGTAGTTATTATTGTGGTAAATAGAATATGATTATATTCAAGAAAAGATACGGACAACGATAATCTTAGCTCTTAAAGAAAAGTTCAGATTTAATGTGCATTTTCTGTATGGAGTGACAAGAACAAATTTCTCAGGCTTCTTTGTACGTAGGTTTTCTTTTTAAATCAATAATACCTTGAATTATCATTACAGTAGTATTCTTTTACATAATTTTTTCAGTCAACTGGTTTCGAAATATTCCGATTTAAAAATTGTTACAATTTAAAACCACTATATGGAACATCAATGATTCAATGGGCACCCACCATTTTATGTGGTATATACGAATGCTAAAAGTCAAACTTTAAAAATATGTCAATACGGAAATTATCCTTGACCACAACTTTATGATTGCACATTATGCTAAATAAAATGATGTTTAGTGTAAAGTCAAGGTTATACTTAGCTGTTATAAGGCAAATAGGAATTTATCATTGGGCATAGGTTTTAAAAGATCTGAGATAGACTTCATATTTGCAATGAACATTCCAATACAAAAGCCGTAATGCAGTGAGTAGAGGCGGGTTACATTGTATTTTAATGTTTATGCAAGTTCTTTTTCTACTCAAATCCATTTCTGCCAGGATTCACTGCCATCCCACTTTCCCTCTTTCTGATGGACATCGTAAGGTTCAAAGAGGTTTTTAACATCTCTCTCTCTCTCTCTCTCTCTCTCTCTCTCTCTCTCTCTCTCAATTTATTCCTTCCGGGGGGAAATCATCTAAAGATGTTCTGCTCGTAGGAGACTTAACATTAGAACAGCCTAATCTAATAAAGACAGAAAAATTAAACTTTTCTTCTCTGTTATGAAGCCATTATTTCTTCAACAAGAAAATTACATATTTCATTTAATTTTCTCTCTCTCTCTCTCTCTCTCTCTCTCTCTCTCTCTCTCTCTCTCTCTCTCTCTCTCTCTCTCTCTCTCTCCGAATTACATTTTCATCACCCTCCTGAAACTTCCGGTAATTAAATGAAATTGGAGTTTCATTTCCCTCGATTGGCGTTCCCTTCCAATCCACCTTTGTTTCCAAGCATCATTATGTTTCCCTTCTAGAGAAAAATGTTCCCTCCTCTCTCGTCATTTTTTTTTTCTCTATTTTCTGATAAGCTCAAACACATTTATTAACTTCAATAAGAAGTACGAAACCTCTAGGGTAGTTAAGTCTCCTTTACCAAGACCTTTTGTTGGTGTAATATTTTCAAACAATATCATATTTAGCTCGGTTGAGCAAATTTCAGGATCATTGTTGATGTTGAAATATTGCTAATGCTGAATGTTTCCATTATTCTCGTTATCATGTTTAATTTATTTAGTATTGTCGTGTACGTATGATTTCTATCCAAAAATTTTTATCACTACTATTGTTCTATAATTTATTTTTCAGCAACGATATTATTTCAGCTGCATTATATTTGCTGCTTTGAAAATTACTAAACATTTTAGTTGACTTGAATTGAACGTTCTTCGGGAGTCGCTAACTTTCAAGGCAATTACTCGTGAGGTTCTGAGTTTTTAAAAATGTGGAGACTTTTACGACGCTTCCCTAAAGACACGTTGCTCTTCGGCGGCCTTCAATCAAGTGATCTCGGTATTAAATTACCCTGATGAAACAAACAGCCACACTGTGTAATCTACAATAAGCAACATCAATACCGTCCGAGGGTTCTCTCTATTTCTTTTCCCCACCAAAAAGATTAAAATTAAGAGAATTTGTGTTTTTGATATTTAGTTTTAACCTTGAATATTCCCAAATTCAGCTTCAACACTAATTCTTTCTAAAATTAAACATCAACAGCACACTTATACGGGCTATCGTTTTAGATATTAGGTTTTCCACCTTAATAGCAAACTGATAACAATAATAAACGAAATGTATAGGGTATATATCAAATGTTTCTTCAGTCATTACGAGAGAGAGAGAGAGAGAGAGAGAGAGAGAGAGAGAGAGAGAGAGAGAGAGAGAGAGAATTAAAACGACGTGAATGGATTTTGGTGACAAAGTTCCTGGCTTTTATAAATAACATGTAATGAGACTAATATTTCCTTTATCTCATTTATTCTTCTACAGCTGATCATAAAACTACCCTTTAGATCAGACATCATTAATGCTATAACTAGCCCCTTTGAGATCACAGCATTAGTAAGACAAAATTAAACTGCCAGGAAATTTAGTCTCCACCTTTTTACAGTAAAATACAGCCGTGAGTATATCTAAATAGATTAGATAGTATTCTTTTCCAACACAAACTACGAAGTGTACAGCAGTATCTACTGCTAACACTAAAGCTAAAACAAGCCAATTAACATCGCCATACTCACAAAAAGAAATTGGTAAATTACTGCATATTTCACTTGTTTCAGTTGAAAGGTTCAACAAATGTTGAACAATTTAACACAAAATCGATGGCTAAAGAAATTTTGCAACAGATTATATTCGCTTTCCAGATAAGAGGAAACAGGTGCTGTCTTTCACCAAGGGTAAATTGATATCAGCTGCAAGTTGTCAAACCAGGAAAAGACATTGCTTTACGTCTATCTGGTTTGAAGTTACTGTCTATTTATAGAACCGTTTAAAGCTTTCTATTAAAGATGAAATTTCAGTTTATTTATAAGTGACACAAGATGTCAAAATTTCCATTAACATAAAGCTTGAGCGAAAATAAACGGCGATTATTACAGAAAACACGAAAAGAGCGTTGACTGGGAGGAATAAAAGCTGAACCCAACCAAAAAGTAAAGTTTATTGGCTGAATAACTTCTTAATTTCGACAAGTTTCAGCAGCTTTATTCCTATCACAAGATACTGGGATTATTACACGAAAGAAAAAGAAAGGTAATTTAACATACGATGCATGGAAGCCGTGATTAATCTAAGCATAATGCTCACTAACTTAAATGGGGACGCATGTATATTCTTAGCTGGAATACAAGTTATGTACATACGGAAGATAAATAGCAATAATTATCAAAGCAGGAAAAGACCTTCCTAAACTAGTAGAGATAGATGTGAATGCTCTAATAAAAAATAGAAAACTCTTTTCAACATAAAAAGGCAATGGCTATATCCGATGAAAAAATAGAAAACTCTGATTAGAGGCCTTTAATACACTCATAAATGGAAATATTCTTACATAACTTGGAAAAAGAAGTGAGGAATGCTTCCAGAATAATATAAAATTCACATACTATGAAGAGAAAATTGTACTTGCTGCAACCGAGAAATGAACGACCACACACAAAAAAATGGCAACACTTACTTCAGGCAAGAAGGGAAATTTTGCTTACTTAGCTGTCGAAGACGTAGTTAATCACAGCAGAAGCGGAAAGCTAATTTTCTTGGAAATGGAAGAAGCAATAAAAACTAACACAGACAACTCTCCAGCTTAAGAGAAGAAACACTGAATACATCTCTCAGTGGAGTTACCAAGCTAATCAAGTTAATAGTAGTGTTAACTCCACCCATCAGGATGAGATAATTTCTTAGGAAAGAATAAAGACTGATTAAGCAGGGACAGAAAGCTTCCTATTCAAGTAGAAAGGCAAGTAAAATGGAAATATAGATTCGAAAGCCTCGTCACTTAGAAACGATAAATAACTGTTTTAATCCAATAGTGAACGGAAACTAGAAGGTTTGAATAGGAAAGATACTACGCAAATCAAATAACCCAAGAGGAGCAAAATAGACATTCTAAAGTCAATCGGACGAAATCCACAAAATAGTAGGTAGAAACAAGAACATGAATTTCCATTCGAACACAGATGAGGTATGTTTTCTAACTATGATATTAAAACCATTAAGATTATAATTAAAATTATTGAAATTATCATTATTAAAATCATAAAAATAATGGGTTTCTTTCTGGAAAACTAAAGGCCTAATTATGCTAGCTGCTATAGAATCTACTACTTTTACAAATGTTAGTTCTATTATCTATAGCATTATCATTATCAGCACTTTCCTTAATAATAATATATTCAGAATATCCCTTTCATTATTACTGCCATTACTATCATCAATATATTAATAGTCCTAATCACTGCATTTATTATTATAGTTCATCAGAAGTAGGCCATCTCATCTAGACACATGTCAAGACAAACCACATCATTTGGGAGTTTGAACAAAATACTAATTATTTTACTAAAGGAAAATAACGACATTCACACATGACTACCCAGAATACGAATAAAGCTTAAATACCTAAATATATATATCTGGACCTCAATTAGATTCGTGATGAAATCACAAAGAACGATGATCGATCAAGAATACTTCGATATCTAATTCTCCACACAAACAAGATTTACCCATGAGCTCCTGAAATGGAACGAAATTAACGATATCTCAAGTCCGTGTATATATATATATATATATATATATATATATATATATATATATATATATATATATATATATATATATATATATATATATATATTAATATATTAAAGGGTCCATACGAGTAACAAAGGAAACCAAATAAACCCCTATTTCGAACAGTACACATTTCGGTGGAAGCTCGCAGATAATCTTGAACGAAACCAAACGCACACTTTTTAGATCAACGTAAAATTTAGTTTTCAAGGCAATTATAAACCATCTTTGTGAACTTCCTCTCTCATTTTCCACCCAGACGAGGGCCAAGGTATATTGGTAGAAATGTGGAGATTTATATGATTCCTTGTGTTTCCTTTATGGTTTTCTTAGAAACAAATCTAGATTACAGTTATAAGATAGACAAATATACACACACACAACACACACAGAGACAACAAATATGGCAATGAATGTTTAACTATCAATTTATTTTTGGAAACCTAAAACAAATCTTAAATTCAATAAAATATTTGTAGCGACAAAGAAAGTTATTGCACCAGATACTTGTAAACCAAATGACTGCTGATATTCCAAAGCTTTTAAAGCACAAACAAACAAACTCTTTTCTATTGCCATAAAGTTTTTCATATTAAAAAAGAATTGCTTGGAAAATCTACTATACCTCTCAAAAGTAAAAAATAAACATTAACTTGGAGATAGGTTACGTCCGCACATTTAAATATAAGATCCTCTACATATTCAAAGGCTTATAATCACGCAAGGCATTTTGGGGGATTTGTATTTGATTCTCAGGTGGAACACAGCAACTCCAGCTCAGTCATTGTAATGAATGAAAAAATTGGAAACCAAAAATTCTTTTTCTTTACAGAAAATGTTAAACGTTACTATGTTAAACAAGCAGAAAAAATGACAAAGTACAAAAAACAGATCAGATACAGAAAGATAAAAAAGAATGCAGAGAAAATTTTTGAACATTACAATCTATACGGTCTTTTTATTTTCTTTGCTTTATATCAACGCGCGCAATGCACATATATTAATCACACATACATGTACTCTTTCATTCGTGTATACATATGTTTCTGTATACAAACACTTACATACGTATATACTGTACATGCACATGTACTCAAGATCCTTTCCTTCATTTAGAATGAATTTCACGCCATCGATCCACATCTTTCAATGCCAAACTCTCCTCTTTCCCATGACTCTCACCTACTTACAGTCATCCATTTGTCCCACATGGCCGGACTATCCCAAATACTTTGATCCATTCTTTAAACTTCCTACATGGCCGGACTATCTCAAATACTTTGATCCATTCTTTAAACTAAGCTGATATTTTTAGCCACACCGCACTTCACTTCTAAATAGATTTGATCAACAAATCTCTCCATTATTCCCACCTTGGCTTCCATGAACATCCCATACCAATCTTTTTTCATACAGCCTGCTATTTTTCTTTCTTCTCATGTTTTGCAACTTACACCTTTTAGTTTTCCTTTAATCAAATTGTTTATTACAATATACTTTTGAGAATAAACCACCTCCATTCTTACCTCCCATGTACTCTAAAATTTCATCTCTTGCACACTTTCAAAAATTCACCAGCTTCTGCAGTTTACCTTTACATTCCCAAACCAGCACAGCATTAATCATTCTACCTCCCATCCAAAACTCCTTTTCTTGTCCCATAACTTTGGGTCTACATCAACATTCTGGTATTTCGCTCCACTTCACTCGTAAACATTGTGAACAGCCATGGAAGTACAACTTTTTCAAAGTCCATGTATGCTAAATCCAGCTATCTATCCTTACTTTCAAACTTCTCTTATTTAATATAAAACACATGTACCCTCACCCTGGTCTTAACCACACTAGTTTTCCATTAGTTCTCCTGTTACATGTCTTACTTTCTCAATCAAAATTCTACCATTGCAATACAGATTCCCTGGTGTGCTTTACAGTGTTATGTCCCAATAGTTCTTATCGTCAATATCATCACATTTACCTTCACATACCAGAATAACTATCCTTTCCTCCAATCCCTTGATCGTTTTACATCACCCATTTGAGCCTTACAACCTCTGGTACTCGATAACATTTTGCCCACCAGACTGTAACATCTCACTTCTAATCGAATCAATTCCTTGAGTATCCTTTCTTAAAAGATTTGACTTACCATTCCAAATCTTGTGATAACTCTTTCATATCTTTTATCAATCTGCTCTGATTCTCTTTTCTCCTCAACACTCAAAAAAAAAAATATTCAAAATACCCATAAGCTTATTAACTTTTTTCTTAGTATTTTCTTCCCTATAAAACTACTTTTTATAATCCTTATAATCGCCTCTCACTATTATCTTTACTACCTTCTTTGTCCGTTTTCTTGAATACCTGCACCTGTGCTCCTTTATTATCATACAACAGCACTTTACATAATCTATTTTTACTACACCAAACCTTTCACCCTCTCGTCCTACCAATTATATCTATTCCCTGCCCCTACCCTCTCATAATGATCGGATATACCTCCAGCCACTACTTTCATCCCCATGAACATGCCTAGCAATCTACTTCAGACTATCATATAAATTATCACAATTTTCCTCGCCATTCTCTCTTTCCCAAGAATACTTACTTACGTTTATACTCGAAAACTAAGTACTTCCAACAAATAAAAATCTTTCTAACCTTATTTGAATAAATATACAAGCTTATATATACATATATTTAACATTTACAACATACTCGTATATATACATATTATTATTACTTGCTAAGCTACAACCCTACTTGGAAAAGCAAGATGCTATAAGCCCACGGGTTCCAACATCGAAAATATGAAATGTATGTGTAGCTGTATATATTTCATAGTATATACGAGCAACAGAAGAGTACTAATAAAGATGTCACTGCCCCTCTAAACAAATTTCCTACACTAATGGGTATGGAAATGTGAAATTTTAACATGACTTTTCGACAAGGGTCTCCAGACTAACAATTATGATACATACTCAACTGGAAATATGATTTATTACTAATTTCAAACACCAGTTGCCCATTCTTCTGATTTTATACTTTATTTTGTAAACAATAAGGAACTTAATGGCAAATTATTTTGTAAAAATTAAGCAAGTTAATGGCAATTTTTTCTTCACTATATATATATATATATATATATATATATATATATATATATATATATATATATATATATATAATATATATGTATTATATATATACAAAGAGAGAGAGAGAGAGAGAATTTCTCTAGCTAGCAGGACAATGCCCTAGAGACTGACTATATATACATATGATCAGCGCCCAAGACCCTTCTCCACCCAAGCTAAGACAAGAGTGCTAAGCAATGGCTGCTGATGACTGAGCAGGAGACCTATAGGCTCCCCCGACTCCTCCATCCTTAGTTCAAAAGGATGGTGAGGTTGCAGAAACTACAAGAAACTACAGAGCTTGAGCGGGACTCGAACCCTAGTCCGGCAAATGGTAGGCAAGGACATTTCCAGTAGGCCACCACAATTTGAAAGGATGGTTGTGCTTCGCAGTAGTGATTTAAATCCTTTAGTCAGTATGAGAGTCTTAAGGAAATGGCATTCGAAATTATCTTTTTGTTATCTTAGTATTACATGGTTCCAAAAATAGCCACATTAAATGAGAACAAATTTTCTATACCATGCGTTAGTGCAAATTGAAGGAAACTCGTCTTCACTTGGTTGATGTAATAGAAGTTTTAGTTAGATATGGAGGTAAAATATAGCTACAAATACGAGAGTAATTCCAACACTATATTTATATCGGGAGGTGACATGAGCACAAAGGGACAAAATGAACGAATATTGGCTATAGTTTATGAAACAGAAGTGTTAAGAGTAATGAATAGTATCTACAACACAAGAATGGGGTCATAGGGTAAACAAACACATGACCTTACAAAAAATATATGTATAGCTAGACGAAATTTTGTACATACTGTACTGTAGTTTGTTAAAAATGCTCCTTCAGACAAAAAATAACCGAGTACATAAAATGTAAACTAAATTTTTGTCAGTTTAACTCTTTCATATACACATGGATAAATATAGAACGAAAGCTTTCATTACAACTGGCACAGAAAAAAAATCTAATTTTGCAACTAAACCTTTAACGCGGAGGAACGAAAAATGTCTAATTGCTTTTTACTTTCATTTCCTCTATGAGAAAAAAATACAAAATCGTAAAAGATTTCCACACTGTCATGAACCGTGATTTATTACAAGCATATTTTTCTTGTGTTCATTACTGGACGACTGTTTCGGGGAACAAGATTTTTAGAGAGAGAGAGAGAGAGAGAGAGAGAGAGAGAGAGAGAGAGAGAGAGAGATATTACTTGGGTTTTACAATCTATTAACCAACATTCACTGATCTTACTTTGCAATAATGTAATGCCGTGCATTAGTATTCTAAATATAAGAGAAACTCTTCTCAGCCAATGTATAAACTGCAGAGAAAGAAAGTAAAATTAAATCAATTTATTTTATAAAATTTTATCTTTTTTTTTTAATAAATAAGGAATGAATATTTTTCTTGGATACATAGATAGTTTCCAGTAATGATACGAAAACTACTTTACTGTAATTGTTCAATGGCTATTTTCCCCTTGTTAAGAATAGAAGAGAGACTTTAGCTATAGGTAAGCAGCTCCTCTGGGAGAAGGACACTCCAAAATTAAACCACCGTTCTCTAGTCTTGGATAGTGGTAGGCCGTCATACAGAGGGTATGACGGCCTACCACTGTCTTTGAGTAGTTCTAGAGTTCTCTTGCTTGAGGATACACTCAGGCACACTATATTATCTTATTTCTCTTTTTCTTTTTTTGAAGTTATTTAGTTTATATATGAAAGATAAATTTTAATGCTGTAACTGATCCTCAAATATTTATTTTTAATTGTTCATTACTTATCTTGCAGTTTTTTTATTTCCTCGTTTCTTCCTCATTGGGCTATTTTTCCACTGTTGGAGCCCTTGGGCTTATAGCATCCTGCTTGTCCAACTAGGAATGTAGCTTAGCTTGTAATAATAATAATAAAAACTGTATACCAGGCTCCATTGACAGCTGCTGACAGCATAGAAACTCGGGAGGGGTAAAGTCGTTGACAGAGCAGAACTCACAGTGAGCTCGAACACCAATTATTATGGATTAAAGTCCAACTGACTAGTAGTCAATTACAAACCAAAAAGAAAATCAACAGCATTCAGGCCACCCTAAGCACATGAAATCCCACAGGTTCTGGGACTGGATCAGACTGCTCATCATGATCGTCACATGGATCTTCTCAGTACAAATGATTTTGGTGTTCTTATGACCATAACTTGCTTATTGAAACAGCTCTAGCCCCTGTTGTTGTAGAAAATTTCTGAGAGGTGCCTTTGTGTTCTTTGTAATAAATAACTATCATGCTGCAAAGACACTAGAATACAACCATACGTCACACAAACTCGTCATCACATCTTCTTCAAGGTATACAAGGAGCAAATAAAGCTTGCTATACTAGGAAAATAATCATAAATAAACAGACGTACTGATGATCTACAAGGCTGTTCTGGCATCACAGGAAAACCGATATGATGCAAAGGTGATTTTCATCTCCCCAGACACATATCCTTGTGTTAGTCATAGCAAACTATGACCTTGTATCTAAAAAATAATTCAATTTTCATGGTCTCTGGGGTTATGGGGATAGAACCAATATAGAGAACCATTGGGGCACAATGAGCAAAGGCTTTGCCAGCCTTCCATGCGCTCAGTGGTGCTGACAACACTGGACGATTCTCTCGAGTAGGCAAAGCAACCTAGTTGCATTACCAGGCAGGAAAGATGTAATCCGTTCTCTGCAGATGCTTTCAACTGGGGCAGAAGTGGCCAAAACAATGTTAGCCACTCTGGCTAGCTTCGTCTATGCAGTCTACTCCCCAAAAGGCATCTACTTCAAAGCCATATCCTAACTGTAATGCCACATCATCTCCAAGGATATGGTAGAAAGTGACAAGCTTCCTCCTACACTTGGAGCTTCGAGACAACATGTCCTTAGAGTCCATATCCAAGCCAAAGTGGGGGGGGGGGAGGACAGGTCACCATTGCTCAGCAGAATCCTCAGTAGGACCCCCTGCATAATGACAACCACACAGCCCTATGGCCGACTCGCCATGAAATATATCCTTCCAGCTTCAAAGGCTATCACTGAGATGGTTAGCTGCCAAAGCAAAACAGACTGTTCTACTGACAAATGTTCTTGCAAAACAAAGAAACTATACTGGACCAATCTTTGCCAGTGCGCAGTGAGTGCCAGAATGACGAGTACATAGAACAAGTATGAAACTGATGATAATGATGATGGTTATATGTAAAGACTCCTTGGTTGCCTAAAGAGATAATGAACCCATTTTCGCCATGAGGTGCATGCTGGTTCTTAATGGACGCTAACTTTGTGGAACGTTCATGTCTGGTCACTTGTAAAGCATTCAATAAAACTGAATAAGTTTGTGATTAATGGCTTATTTATTTTGATACCATTGGATTCCTTGGACCAGAAAATGGTAGTTTATCTGGCATAATCAGATTCATGAGTTATTTCGAAGCCGACACTTTTACGGAAACCTTTTTTCACAACAGCCAATTTGTAAAATCTAAGACTGGCCATATAAGCATCAACAAAAATGGAAACTTTGTTTTTATGACTGTTTATATCATACAATAAAATTTTCCCAAAATGTACAGTTTTGATACTCCATAAAAAATTTAGAAATTATAAAGTGAACCTAACTATAAACCATATACATGCAAACCCACTCAAGAATTGAATAGTGCAGGAAGGCTTCCATAGTTATCAAAACATGGAAAAACTTAACCAAAATACTTCTAGAATAAAATCAAGATAGAAGAGAAAAGGCCTAAATATTACTCTTTCATTCTGTTTCATTTCTTGGAAACCTCAATCATACAACAATAATAATTACTTTACTTTTAATTGAATTGCTGTTTGGCACTATTACACAACATTCATATAAATGTTAGGTAAGGTAAGATTATATTACTTCATAACATAATCAGTTAGAACAGAGGAAAATCTACTAAAACAAAATATCATTGTCAAACTCGGAAACAGTGCAATAATGTCACCGGATGAAATGGCAGCTCTCATTATTCATTATCGCTTCTGCTACAACTGATCAATTTAAGTAATGACAAGTCATGTTATGTCAGTATTCAATTTGTCTTGAGGAATTATTTGCCTTCAGTTAATTCAGTCAGCAACTAGACACTCTCTCTCTCTCTCTCTCTCTCTCTCTCTCTCTCTCTCTCTCTCTCTATATATATATATATATATATATATGTATATATGTGTGTGTGTGTGTGTAAAAGAGGAAAAGGACATTTAATAGATATACAAAGAATAACCGAATGGGTCCCTAGTTATCGCAAAACCAGCAGGGAAAGGAAAAGAAAACGATGGATTGACGAACTAAGAAAATTTTTGGGTATAAACTGGCATAGAAATACCATAAAAAGACGCGAATTGATAAAAAAGTCCGAGGCCTTTGTTCTGCAGTGGACTAATATTGGCTGATATATATATATATATATATATATATAGAGAGAGAGAGAGAGAGAGAGAGAGAGAGAGAGAGAGAGAGAGGGTTCATATTTCATTTCCGTTTATTCACAGACTCTTCTGTGAATAAACAGAAATGAAATATGAAAAGAATTTTCTCTCTCTATCTCTCTCTCTCTCTCTCTCTCTCTCTCTCTCTCTCTCTCTATTACACCGTCCATTAGCATATGATATAGTTTTCCATAATTGAAGTGAAAACGAACGAAGAATTAATGAATGAAATCCTCGGAAACGAAGAAAATCGTCTTCAGCGTAAAATTTCTCCTATTTTCCTCCGGAAACACTTTGAAGATTCCTACGAGAGAGAGAGAGAGAGAGAGAGAGAGAGAGAGAGAGAGAGATTTGAGATTCCTTATTCTTCCGATTATTTCCATAATTGTTAACACGAATACAAAGGAAATTAATACGGCAGGCGAACATTACATTCTGGGAATGAACGAAGATGAAATAAGAATGCTTCCAGAACGGTCTTCAGAGGGTGATATTTGCCTCAGAAGCGTCTTAGCTGATATATGTTACGATTCGCACAGAAAGAAAACTATGAATAAATCTTTCCTTTTGTTATGTTTTTTTTTAATTCCTTTCTGTATATCTTTATCTTGTGGATCTCTCTCTCTCTCTCTCTCTCTCTCTCTCTCTCTCTCTCTCCTTCATACATGAAGACATTTAGACTTCACTTGAAGCCAAAAGAAGAATTTGTTGAATTCTACTGGCTTCTCTCTCTCTCTCTCTCTCTCTCTCTCTCTCTCTCTCTCTCTCTATTACACCGTCCATTAGAATATGATAGAATTTTCCATAATTGAAGTAGAAACAAACGAATAATAAAGAAATGAAAACCTTGGGAAAGAGGAGAAAATTCGTCTTCTGTGTAAAATTTCTCCCGTTTTCCTCCGGAGAGACTTTGAAGATTCCTACGAGAGAGAGAGAGAGAGAGAGAGAGAGAGAGAGAGAGAGAGAGATTTGAGATTCCTTATTCTTCCGATTATTTCCTTAATTGTTAACACAATACAAAGGAAATTTATACATTCTGGAAATGAACGGGCCTACATGGCTGAGGACTATGAAGCGTGAAGTATATGATGATGAATGGAGAAGTATAGAATTAAAAGCTCAAGATAGAGACGACTGGCGAAATCTAACCTAGGCCCTTTGCTCAATACGCGTAGGCGATGATGATGATGATTAAGCGAAAATATTTACGTTTATATTGTATCGGTGTGTGTTTACCCATCCGTAATGTCTTGGACCCATGTATGTTTTTCTTTATTTAATTCAGATTAGATACGGTTCTCAATATGACTCAAAAGCCAAGGAATGGAAAATATGCTGATAAAAATTGGACCCAATAACACTAAAAGTTACATGCTGCATCCTAAGGATCATGAACACAAAAACTCAAAAGAATAAGAAGCAAAATTGTAAAAAAAGAAAACTCGTTAGAATATAAAAATTTTCCAGAGATTTTGAGCCTATCGTGTCTTTAGTTCTACTTTAGCATTGTTGAAACCTTTGTAGTTTTCAGTCTGCAATAGCGAAGTGAACACCAGCACAAAGTAACAGAGACTACTGCCCTTTCCCATTGTCTTAAAATTTGCAAGTTACATTTAATTCATTTGAACCAAAAGTAATTTAATCAAACCATGTACAAAATGGTTCTTGAAAACAAAATCAGTACTCAATATTACTAATGTATATTTAAATATGACTCGCATTACTATACTAAGCATGAAATAAAAAAAAAAAAAAATAGCCTTCATCTTCGGTAAATAAAAAAAAAAATTCTCGGCAATTTCTTTAAAAGCTAATTGATTTTGGAAAGTTTATCGTTGATATTTAAAATTACAGACGAATTAAAAAAATCGAAATCATTAATTCGACCCATTAATGCACATTCAATTTAATTTAGGTTTGAACTAGACTTCTTCATATGTCTAACGTATCATAGAGCATTTCGATGTCTGAATCCAATTTAAATGTTTTCAATGCACGCCTCAGAATTTCAAATTGATTCCAGCTCACAGCGATTGGAATATGCCATCATCCAATATTCATAGGTTTCGATACGCAGTTTTATTATTGTGGTTTATTCTAGGTAAAATTGTTCCGTGTTCACATTTCTCGTAGAGTCAATTTGATTTGAATTTGGAAAATAAAAATAGAGATATAGTTGTTCAAAACATAGTAATTTATATAAAAAAAGATTCTTACAAAAAATGCTTGAAGTTAAAATAGCTAGAACTGCTAAATTTTCTTTAACAAAATTAATAGATAAAACCAAGAGGCAATAGATAATGGAAGGCGACTGTTGCTATTTGAGAAAAGTTATCAAACACATTACCAAAACTACCCTGAGGAAAAGGGTTATGGAAACACTACATGGTCGTGCTTTGAATGAAATTGTATTTACATGAACTGATACCAATTGTGGGCCTTCCTCTATAAATTTATAACTTTTACTGGCTATCAATAAGGCAAGACCATGAAAACACAATGAGATTAAAATGTAAATTCGAAGCATTGCATTTAATTACTGTTATTCCTCAATATATTGGAAGTTACCTCCGATTGCCAAAATTTTCTCGACTGTGAAATAAGAAATATCACAGATAATTCAGCATTCCATTTTCTGTCGGAGAATAAAAGTGAAACTGATATTTTTGTCTTTCTTGTAGGTCACCTGCGACACTGGTGTCTGTTGAAGTGGTAATTTTTAAGAAAACAAAGAAATTGCCTGGCAAAATAAAAGGAAATGGGAAAGATGCATAAAGTTGTGCTAACAAAATTAACTATCGGTAGTAATTGATGACATATACATTTATACATGTGCGCTATTACTCGCATCTAAAATGACTAATGAAACATAAAACTATTTTCAGCGTGCGTTTACAGCTCCCATTTCTGCTCGAATAGTTTCCGTAAAAAAAAAAAAAAAAAAAAAAAAACAGCCTTTGATATGATGCACACGGCTATTACATGACAGTGAGAATATATCCGGATAAAACGAAATACCGAAGCCAAAATAGTATTGCAAAATATCGTTCATATAATTTTGTTCCCAATAAATAAGCTACATTAATTTCTGAAGTAAACTGATCCAGGTATTTCTCAAAAGCCGATGAGACTGAAAAAATTTCCTTATAGATCACAGTAATACGATGTTCAAATGCCAAAATACACAAGGAAATGAAAAAAAAGGTTTGGTCTATTTTATATAAACTAATTGCAAAAAAAATATTGCGCGAATAAATTGCACTCTGCTTTGGTGTTCTTTGCTTTGTCATCACAAATTTTCTGCAATATCCTCCAAATCTTATACCTGGACTCCTTAGGCATGATCTTCACTAAGCGTGAAAAATCCTTACTTCTCCAGCATGAAAAACCGCAAGAACAAACTCCGAAAACATGTGAAAATTCATCCTTTACTTAAGCAAAACCAGGCCGCCTATCATTTATCATATCATCGCTAGTTTTATTGCTTTTCCTTAATTGCCATTTCTTCAGTCATTCTGTGAAAAAATCTTGCAAAGGAAGTTCAATGTGTTTTTATCCTTTCCTATAGAATTTTCAGGAAAATAAAATTTCACTAGAACGACAATTTCGACGTATCTATTTTGACATTTTTAAATCTATTCCAAATTTTGCTTTATGCTCTGTACAATCATAATTTTTGAACGAGCAGTCAATATTGATCCTCAAAAGGAAACTCTTTCGTTCCAACTCATTCCTTGACCACCTCAGAGTCAATACACGTTGGACTACCTGATCTAAGAAACGAGGGCCGAGTCTAGCTTGAACTTCATTCACGTACCCTTATTAGAAAAAGGCATCACCAAAGACTACAAACACATCAGTGCAAGGTTGAAGTACTGTTTATTGAAGTTAAACCCCCACCCGGAGTGAAGGTGCGAATATAATTTACGATAGAATTATAATCTTTTTTACGTGTGCACGTGTACTTGATGTGCAAAATATGATCCCAGTTTCCTGTACCAAAAGACCAAGTAATCGAAGTCATTGTATACGCGTTGTGAGGTTTTCTAGTCCCTTCTAATCCTCTTATTTATTCCTGGCATATTTGAATTCTCTCTCTCTCTCTCTCTCTCTCTCTCTCTCTCTCTCTCTCTCTCTCTCTCTCATCTGATTTGTATATTGAATTTATACCATACAGACTGGTGCTGGGATCGGGGTAGCCATTCAGTACCCAAGTACAACATGGTGAAATACTCCCATAGTAGCAGTATGAAGTAAAAATCAGGAGAGGTTGGACAGCAAAATGGAGGAAAGTTAGAAAGAAAGGTGGTAAGCGTAGAAGACACATATGGGCGGAGCTAGGACTGAAATGACGCTGCAATGATCACTTTGTAACCTCTGTAGCAAGCTCTAGAGCAGGGGTCGGCAACCCTTTGAAGTCAATGTGCCATTTCATAATTAATATCATTATTTTTACTATCTTGTGTGCCAATTTTTATTTCTTACCACTATATAGGAAAATTAGTATTATGATTGTTCATTATATAGTATCCATTTTAATTATAATGTGTTTTCCTGAACATGCATAACAATTGCAATAATTTTGTTGCATTTATTATTCTTTGTAACAAAAATATCTTATATTTCAAGTTTATACCTCGCCATATCAATATGATACTTCTCCTTGTTTCCCAAAGGCCAAAATTGAAATTCCAGGTGATCCGTTGGGGGCTAAGGATGTGCTTCATGTGTGAAAATAACTTTCTTGATGAAATGTGCAGTGCAATTTCAGAATGAATTGTCCAATTTTATCCTCAACAGTTTTTTGAAAATCCCTTATTTTTTCCTACCATAACAGGGGCACCACCTGTTATAATGGCAAAAAATCTTCCATACGTCTTCCTCTATGGTCTCAAAATGTTCAGTGAATGACTCTAGTATGTCTGCTCCCTTGGTATTCTTATACATAGGTTTAAGACAACACAGATCCTTGGGTAGCTCTGTCTCTATACCTGGTCAAAACAGCCAAGCAGGGAATGCCATTAATATCCACTCTTTCCTCAAGGGCACACTGAACACCTGTTTATTTCTTAAATCACCCAATTTCTACTGTTTTTCATTATCAGCCATTCCAGTAATAAGTCTCCACAGTTCCAGCTGAGATATACATGTCTTTTATCCTTGAGATGATAACTTTTTTGTTTGATATGATTAGATAAAACATCCGAGCACTCTAGGAAAGCTGCTTTTAAAAAAATCTGCCTCAGTAAAAGTCTTTCCAATATTAGTAATACACAAAGCTAGTTTTAACTTGCTTCAGTTTCATTGCTTTTTATAGCATTCAGGTTTCTGAACGCATTACTTTATTTTTCATAGCAGGTTACTGCATTCTTAATCACTTCAAATTTGTCGGCACTATCCTTGAAAGCCTGCTCTTTCTTTGATTCAAATTGTGGGTTAACACTCGATGTGCCATACAAAATATTTTCGCAGCAAAGAGCACACGCAGTACCATCATTTTGCTGAAAAATCCAAAGTCATTTGTCCAAGATGACTGAAATAATTGGATATCAAGATTTATTTTTCCCCAGTACCATGGTCACAATTAAATAAAAGGAATATTACATTGGGTGTCTAAGAGCTCACTGAAACAAAAGGGACCATACTAAGGTAGATTAATCAACATCTCAAAGAAGTATAAAGGGGACCATACACATGTAGCTTAATCAAGATCTCAAAGAATTATGATTGGGACTATCCAAAAGTAGCAAAATAAAGATCTCAAAGAATTATAAAAGGGACCATACTCATGTATCTTAATCAAAATCTTAAGATATTATAAAAGGGACCATAGTCAGGTAGCTTAATAAAAAATCTCAAGGAATTATAAAAGGGATTATACTCTCGTGGCCTAACCAAGATCTCAAATAATTATAAAAGGAACCATACTCAGCTGACTTAATCAAAATCTAAAGGAATTATAAAAGGGACCATACTAAGGTAACTTATTCAAGATCTCAAAGAATTACAAAAGGGGTCCCTACTCAGTTAGCTTAATCAAGATCTCAAAGAATTATAAAAGGGACCATACCTAGTTAGCTTAATCAAGATCTCAAAGAATTATAAAAGGGACCATACTCAGTTAGCATGATCAAGATCTCAAAGAATTATAAAAGGGTTCCCTACTCAGGTAGCTTAATCATGATCTCAAAGAATTATAAAAGGGGTCCCTACTCAGGTAGCTTAATCAAGATCTCAAAGAATAATAAAAGGGGTCCCTAATCAGGTAGCTTAATTAAGATCTCAAAGAATTATAAAAGGGGTCCCTATTCAGGTAGCTTAATCAAGATCTCAAAGAATTATAAAAGGGACCATACTCAGTTAGCTTAATCAAGGTCTCAAAGAATTATAAAAGGGACCATACTCAGTTAGCTTAATCAAGGTCTCAAAGAATTATAAAAAAAGGACCATACTCAGGTATCTTAATCAAAATTCTCATGAATTATAAAAGGGACCATACTCAGGTATCTTAATCAAAATTCTCAGGAATTATATAAGGGACCATAGTCAGGTAGCCTAATGAGAACCTCAAGGAATTATAAAAGGGATCATACTCACGTAACCTAACCAAGATCTCAAAGAACTATAAAAGGGGCCATACTCAAGTAGCTTAATCAAAATCTAAAGGAATTATAAAAGGGACCATACTAAGGTAGTTTAATCAAGATCTCAAAGAATTATAAAAGGGACCAAACTCAGGTAGCTTTATTAAGATCTCACAGAATTATAGAAGGGGTCCCTACTCAGGTAGCTTAATCAAGATCTCAAAGAATTATAAAAGGGACCATGCTCAGGTAGCCCACTTAAAATCTCAAGGAATTATAAAAGGGACCATACTCAGGTAGCTTGCTTAAAATCTCAAGGAATTATGAAAGGGACCATACTTAGGTAGCCAATCTGACCTGATCGGGGAAGTTATTTTTGCTGACCGTCCCATATCATAGGAAATGGAACAAAGAGAGATATATAGTAAGATGAAATAATCTAAATCATAAAGTAAAGAATAAAAACCATGAATATAAAAGTAATGATGCACAATAGACATTCTCTCTCTCTCTCTCTCTCTCTCTCTCTCTCTCTCTCTCTCTCTCTCTCAGTATTTTTTTCAGGATTTTCTCTTTGCTCCTCCAAATCAAATGCCGTGCCTTAAACAAGCACTCCTCGTGCCAAGTCTGGCACGCGTGCCATAGGTTACCGACCCATGCTCTAGAGAGTATAGCGAGAGGTGCACTGTTAGCACTAACCCTATATATGGTCTCTCTCTCTCTCTCTCTCTCTCTCTCTCTCTCTCTCTCTCTCTCTCTCTCTCTCTCTCCAAATTACTTATGAGTAAGTTATGCTTTAAAAATGGCATTTTTAAATTTGAATCAAACATTTTGTTAAAAGCACATGAGTAAACCTAAGATTCTGTTGTCCATAAAGTTCTTTCAAATACTTTTAAAGAACTTTGGTGATATATGCCATTCACATATGCCATTTACAACTGATAAAGGATGAAAGCATAAAAGGATGAAGATGATTGAAGGGCTTTTCTTCTTATACTTCAAAATTATCAAACTTATAAAGGCCAATATCATTAATACCCAAAAAATTATGTCACTTGCCCCTTCCTGTCATAGACGATCTCAAACTTTAATCATTATTAAAACTACCGATAAGAATAAAATACCCAAACTGGGGAAAAAAAATTCTCTCTTACAAAACTTAAATATATTCTAAAGGACTGGTTCTCTTAATTCTTCTTCAGCCTAACTTCTTGAAAAATAAAGTTTTTAAGCTTGAAGCTGATGAATGGAATTTTGCTTCATCAAGAAACCATTCAAGAGGAGGGAATTAATTCTTAGAGAAAGAACCAAATAAGAACAAATAATGAAAAAGGAGAAAGGAGAGATAAATAAAATACGACGAAAGTGTTTGAAATTACCTCAATATTACGTAGTCTGAATTTTAGACTTTATTTTTCTATCAGGATCCATGTCTCAAAGGAACACAGGATTCAGGATTGGGCAGACCATTATTAGTTCAGAAAGGTTACAAAACAAGCAGAAACAATGGGCCTCATTTTAGACTTGCAACAAGTGGGGATAATCCCTTTATTTGGCAATGCTGATTGAAATATTGCTGCCACTAATTTATGTATACTTTTTTTTTAATTGTACCGTAACCATATTAGGCACTAGCTCTCGGTAAGAACTAGTACTCTCAAAGATATTAAGTGGTAAAAAAAACACCTAATGCTGACAGCAACCACGTCAGTAAAGGATGTGACCAATATCTTGATTACGGTTCTTCAGATAGGAATATTTTATGTAATATTTTCCTAATAAAAAAAATTAATCATAAGATTTTATAGATATCTTAGAATAGTATTGATAAGGCATTATTTTCAATATTCATTTAAAGGAAATAATGAAAATAAATTTATTAAAGCAGTTTTCTAGAAGTTTTATTCCAGCTGTGGCCGATTGTGGAATGTTAATCCGGAAGTTGAATCGGTGGAACTTCAGAAGTTCAAACTTGCAGCGAATATTTTTATGTTAAACAGGCTGACATAATGGTCTCTCATGGTTTATCTATAAACGTATTCTAATGTTGATACTGTTCTTAAAATATTTTATTTCAATTATTCATTACTTCTCTTGTATTTTATTATTTTCTTATTCTCTGTCTTCAATAGGATATTTTTCCCTACTGCTGCCTTTGTGCTTACAGCATCCTGCTCTCTCCAACTACGTTTGTATTGAAGCAAATAATAATAAAGATTAACAATAAATAATAATAAATATTAAAT
>NC_090727.1:17273058-17275558 GCF_036898095.1 Palaemon carinicauda | reverse complement strand
ATTTGAGAACAAACTCCTCAGAAGAATATTGGGAATTGAATGGTATGACAGGATTAGAAATGAAACTATGAGAGATTACTCCAGTGTCATATGTGAATGATATTATGGAGAGTGGTAGACGGAGATGGTTTGGGCATGCTCTAACGCACTCCCCAAGAGGGATTAGTTCACCAAACTTTCAACTGGGCTCCACAAGGCACTAGAAAAGTTGGAAGACCCAGTCCTGCATGGCGGAGGATTATGAAGCGTGAAATAGTAGGAGATGATGAGAAGTATTGATTTAAAAGCTCAAGATAGAGACGACTGGCAAAATCTATATATATATATATATATATATATATATATATATATATATATATATATATATATATATATATATATATATGCGATGTGTGTTTTAAATTCTTATATGAAATAGGGAGCCAAAATGCATCACAGCATTACAAATAACATATTTATTCAATTAGATACCAAACTTCTCGATTCTTTAGGATGAGTTTCATTAATATATTAAGGAATTGCGTAAAGGAACATGGGATAGGGGATATATATATGTATGGAGATGTAAGCAACAAAAACATTGTTACCTTTAATAAAGATGTGGTTCCTGATTAAAATCAGATCTATAGCCGATTCATTCCACCTTTGATTCGTCATGGTCGTGTGAGAAAAAGAAATTTATTAGAACAGTTTAAGCAAAGTGGAGTGAGTGATTATGGAGTTGTAAATAGGCTGAAAAAAAAAAGTAAAAAGTAAACGCGGATAAAAATTGTTTAGGAGTAGCGATGGAAGGAGCAACTAAAATAAAGAGACGCAAGGTAAATGATTTACTAGCGAATGAATTTGAGACCATAATGTCGTAAATATCACTTTATTGCATAGAAGTAGGCGGCCATGTTTCTGATGAGATTCTTCTGCAAGTTTGGGGTGAAAAATGGTAGTAGTAAGGCAAATTTAATTGTTGTGAACTAATTCACACAAATTAGGTGTTTTACCCAAGATGTGACTGCACTTGTAGCTTTACTTATTAAGGGGAGATTTTTCAATGTATCATTTAGCGATTAGGAAAGGATTGAATGAAAGGCTTGATTATTCTGTATTAATAGTTCATTCCATATTTTATTAGATTTCTGAGACTGTTTTAGTTTTATGTGTGCGCCTGTTGGAATGCAAGTAGACTATAGTGTATGTGTTTACTTTGAGAAATTCCTAAAAAAATTTTCCTCGCAATGAGCATTGATAAATCCTCCTTAATACATTGCTCTCCAAAGCGTCTTAGCGTGTTTCTGTCACATTCGTCCACTGTAAGAACGCGTTTACGAAGGCCTTTCACGCCGTGTCTTATTTATTGTTATGCCTTTGTATTGTGCCTGTTGCAATACTTCAGAAGCAGTGTTTTGGTTATGTATTTTACGGCCGTCTTGCAAGGGTGCTTTGGCTTATGTAAACTCGGTAAACTTGAGTGAACGGTCGCATGAAAAGGTACGATAAATAGTTCTAATCCAGGAGAAAAATTTATGTCAAACTAACTCCTCTTTTAAAGAGATGGCGACAAAAGAGCGTCTTTAAAATAATAGGCAAGTCAACTTTATGACTGGAAAATAGTCAAAACGTACAAAATAGCTATTTGTTTTTCACAAGTAGGTAAACACCGTAATATTATAGGGAAATGAAATCATGAATACTTTAATGACCAGTGTTAAAGTAAAAGAAAACAAGTAGTGGCAATGATACGACAGCAAGATTGATAATGATGAGACCCTAATGGCACATAAATACCAGAGTACAGTAAAAAGGAGTTTCCTATTGCACTCTTCAGTCTAGCAGTCAGGACCTAATGGGTCCTGCTTGTATTATATAAAAAAGGTCACTTAGGGAAGTCAATGTCTTTTTCTTTTTAGTTACCTAGCGTATATTATACACCTTGTTTTTTCTATTCCCACGTCCCGTTCTCTCTCTCTCTCTCTCTCTCTCTCTCTCTCTCTCTCTCTCTCTCTCTCTCTCTCTCTCTCTCTCTCTCTCTCTCTCAGCTATAAATCATTTAGAATTTCTTCGTATTTTCACATTCTTTAAAAAAGACAACCAATATCAGCTTCAATTTTAGTCTTGGAAGATATAATCGAAACTAACATTTTATAACTTTTCCGAGTCGACGATTTGCCGCAAAAGGCAATCGGTTCGAAATTTTTGTTTTTAGAAGTTCGAAGTCGCCCACAATATTATTACCTTCGGGATTTGCTGACGTTCTGTCACTCTCTGATCCGCAATCAATGATATGGAAAGTTACTGGATACGATTCTTAATTGAATTTTGTTCCGAATTATTGCAGGAAAGAGATCGGGAATTTGTTAGTCTTTCTGGTGTAGGGATTTTATACTTTCCGATTGTATTAAAATGCAACGTTTCTCTTACGCCTATGCAAGCAAGTGGCGTTGCCCTATACATGTTCATGTTGTCATATAATGTATTTATTAAAATCACGGTAAGCATCATAATGATC
>NC_090727.1:17177115-17272558 GCF_036898095.1 Palaemon carinicauda | reverse complement strand
GGATGACAATAAAGAAAAAATGGAGTGAATCTGTCTTTGCCAGAAGACCCTTTTCTCGAAAGCAACCATAACTCGACTTTGGTACTAACAAAAGTTCTTTCCATTTTCGCTCCTTAATATTAAAAGATGGAATATTTTAGAGGAGTGTTGAGAGGTCAGTGCACCTCAAGTGGACCACTGTAGACATTGATGAAAGGTCTTTTCTGTATTCTTTTCAGCTTTCAACTCTATCTCCACTTCTGCTTCCTATTTTCAATCTGGCTTTTTAACATCTCCTTTACTTCACTCTCTACAACGGAGATTTTCCCCTTCTGATCCAAATTCTAACTGAAATTTTCAAAAAAAAAAAAAAGAAAAAAAAAACCTCGGAGTATATTTTTTCAACTTGTGATTATTATTATTATTATTATTATTATTATTATTAGGTGTAAGCTTATTTATGCGCGGGAGGGGAGGGGGGGCAGCTGCTCAGCGCCAGCGGGGAAGGGGAGGGCGGGCAGCCGGCCAGCGCCATGGGGGGGGGGGAGAGGGGGGGGCAGCCACCCAGCGCTAGCGGGGGAGGGGAGGGGGCAGCCAACCAGCGGGGGATGGGAGGGCGGGCAGCCGCCCAGCGGGGGAGGGGAGGGGTGGGCAGGCGCCCAGTGCCAGCGCGGGAGGGGAGGGGGAGAGTAGCCGCCCTGCGCCAGCGGGGGAGGGGAGGGGAGCAGCTGCCCAGCGTGGAGGGGAGTGGGGGCAGCCGCCCAGCGGGGGAGGGGAGGGCGGGCAGCCGCCCAGCGGGGGAAGGGAGGGGCGGGCAGGCGCCTAGTGCCAGCGCGGGAGGGGAGGGGGGGCCAGCTGCCCATTGCCAGCGTGGGAGGGGAGGGGGGGGGGCAGCTGCCCAGCGCCAGCGTGGGAGGGGAGGGGGGCAGCCACCCATCGCCAGCGGGGGAGGGGAGGGGGCAGCTGCCCAGCGCCAGCGGGGGAGGGGAGGGGGCAGCTCCCCAGCGCCAGCAGGGGAGGGGAGGGGGGCAGCCCCCCAGCGCCAGGGGGAGGGGGGGGCAGCCACCCAGCGCCAGCTGGGGAGGGGAGGGGGGGGCAGCCGCCCAGCGGGGGAAGGGAGGGGCAGGCAGGCGCCTAGTCCCAGCGCGGGAGGGGAGGGGGGGCCAGCTGCCCAGTGCCAGCACGGGAGGGGAGGGGGGGCAGCTGCCCAGCGCCAGCGTGGGAGGGGAGGGGGGGGGCAGCCACCCATCGCCAGCGGGGGAGGGGAGGGGGCAGCCGCCCAGCGCCAGCGGGGGAGGGGGGCAGCCCCCCAGCGCCAGCGGGAGAGAGGAGGGGGGCAGCCCCCCAGCGCCAGGGGGGGAGGGGAGGGGGGGAGGGGAGGGGGGGCAGCCACCCAGCGCCAGCTGGGGAGGGGAGGGGGGGCAGCCGCCCAGCGGGGGAGGGGAGGGGGGGGCAGCCGCCCAGCGGGGGAGGGGAGGGAGGGCAGTCGCCCAGCGCCAGGGGGGGGGGAGGGGAGGGGGGGCAGCCGCCCAGCCGAGGAGAGGAGAGCCCCGCCCGGCCAACGATATAAAGTTGCTGTATCAGGCTTAGTTTTAAGAAAAAAAAATGCCGAAGTCTCCATAAGAGAATGCTGTTTATGGAGCTCCTGATGTATTTTTAGAAAGTCTTCAGAGAAGAATTGCATTCTTTCGAGGCATACATATTCTCTCTCTCTCTCTCTCTGTCTGTCTGTCTGTCTGTCTCTCTCTCTCTCTCTCTCTCTCTCTCTCTCTCTCTCTCTCTCTCTCTCTCTCTCTCTCTCTCTTCTTGGCTTCAACTGGAGTTCAAATGTCTTCAGGTATGAAGGAGAAAGAGAGGTATGAAGGAGAGAGAGAGAGAGAGAGAGAGAGAGAGAGAGAGAGAGAGAGAGAGAGAGAGTCTATTAGTATCCAAGAAATTCTTCTTTTGGCCTCAACTGGAGTCCAAATGTCTTCAGGTATGAAGGAGAGAGAGAGAGAGAGAGAGAGAGAGAGAGAGAGAGAGAGAGAGAGAGAGAGAGAGAGAGAGAGAGTCTATTAGTATCAAAGAAATTCTTCTTTTGGCTTCAACTGGAGTCCAAATGTCTTCAGGTATGAAGGAGAGAGAGAGAGAGAGAGAGAGAGAGAGAGAGAGAGAGAGAGAGAGAGAGAGGAGAGAGAGAGAGAGAGAGAGATAAGCCATTAGAATCCAACAAATTCTTCTTTTGGCTTCAACTAGAGTCCAAATGTCTTCAGGAGAGAGAGAGAGAGAGAGAGAGAGAGAGAGAGAGAGAGAGAGAGAGAGAGAGAGAGAGAATCCACAAGATTAAGAAATACTGAAAGGAATTAAAAAACTATAGCAAAAGGAAAGATTTATTCATAGTTTTCTTTCTGTGCAAATCGTAACATTTACCTCCTAAAACGTTTATGAGGCAAATGTAACTCTGAAGACATTCTGGAAGCGTTCTTGTTTCATCTTCATTCATTCCCAGAATGTAATGTTCGCCTTCCCTATCGATTTCCTTTGTATTCGTGTTAACAATTATGGAAATCGTCGAAATATTAAGGAATTCTCTCTCTCTCTCTCTCTCTCTCTCTCTCTCTCTCTCTCTCTCTCTCTCTCTCGTAGGAATCTTCAGTGTCTCCAGAGGAAAACAGGAGAAATTTTACACAGAAGACGAATTTTCTGTTCTTTTCCAAGGTTTTCATTTCTTAATTCTTCGTTCGTTTTCACTGCAATTATGGTAAATTCTATCATATTTTAATGGCCGGTTTAATATATATATATATATATATATATATATATATATATATATATATATATATATATATATATATATATATATATATATATATATATATATATATATAAAGAGAGAGAGAGAGAGAGAGAGAGAGAGAGAGAGAGAGAGATTCAAAATGTGTTTGTTCGACAGAAATCTTCAGAGTGTCTCCGGAGAAAAACAGGACAATTTGGTCTAATGGCCGATGTAACTTAGAGAGAGAGAGAGAGAGAGAGAGAGAGAGAGAGAGAGAGAGAGAGAGAGAGAGAGAGAGAGAGAAGAGAGCATTCTCGTCATATTTCATTTCCGTTTATTCCCGGCAAATCTCTTTAGAATTCTTTTTCTTCTTCTTTCTATTCCTAAATAATAGAAATACGTTCTCACTAATTTAATTTTTCTCTCTCTATTAGACTAAGCTGTTCTAATGTCAAGTCTCTTGCTCGTACGAGCAGAATATCTTTGGATGATTTCCCCCCGGAAGGAGTAAATTGAGAGAGAGAGAGAGAGAGAGAGAGAGAGAGAGAGAGAGAGAGAGAGAGAGAGAGAGAGAGAGAGAGAGATAGAAACGTGAAAACATCCCGACTTGAGTAAACGCTTGAAGTTTGTGTATTATTAGTTGTCAAAAAGACTTAACTGTATATTTAATAGTTTTATTTTTTAATTTTATATAGTTATTTCCATGTTTTCCGTAATTAATTAGTTTCTAAATATTATGAAAATTGAAGTACATTTTTTATGATCTTTCTATGCATGAATAAATTATTTAATTAAGCAGAGGTTAATGAAGAGAGTGGAAGCCATTACCTGTCTAGCTTTCCTTTGTAATTATAAACTATTCCATCGTACCCATAATCATGAGTGTCCCATTATACGGCGCTAATTGTAACAAGCCCATAAATTACCCTGTTATTAATTGTGAATCCTCTTCATTTATTAGCACAGACGACTCTAGTATATAGTTTTGTTCCATCCGGACATTTGACCTGCCAACGCATGTGGCTGCCAGTTGGGTTTTGAATGAATATGAGTGTTTTTAATGGTCTGTTGGATGGTCTGCCAATTATCCTTATAAAGGCCAGGGCCAAAGTAAGAAAGACAGAAGCGAAGCAACTAGTGATGATGCTCTCTTTGTCAACGAAAAAAACTTAAAGAGAGAGATCTTTCGTTCCCCAGGCCCTGATATGACTCCTTTTACCAACACTTTTTTGAGGTGCAAAATTCTCGTCATCTGTAACCAGAGTTTGTACCTATTGTTTTATTTTCTTTAACAGATTTTCCAATTGATTTTTTTTTTCATTTTTTAAAAGTAATTTTCAACATTTTTTTACTGATATGTTCCCAAGAATTGCATAAGTTTTAAACGTCTTTCCCTTGTATCATATATCTTTCCGGTTACGCTCAGCGGCATTGCCAGACGTATAACTACTCTGTCCCTTCATGTTCCTCGTGTAGGGGATGAAGAGTAGTATATCCTAGTGAGAGGAGGTGTCCCGAGAGGAAAGGGGGAGAGGCTGGAAAGGGTTAAAGGGTTAAAGCTATGACGGGTTGCGTAAACTAGTATGCATATATATATATATATATATATATATATATATATATATACATATGTGTATGTATGTATGTATATATATATATATATATATATATATATATATATATATATATATATATATATATATATATATATATATATTAAATTCTCTATGACTAAATGTAGAAGGTTATTCATAAATATTTCCCGAATTATAACAAAACATATTTTTTCCGTGCATTAATCATGAATAACACTTCATTTTTCATCTAACAGGTAAGCGATGTTATCACTGGCGGTTCCTGTATGAAGTGGTTAAGGTATAGTGTCAAGAATTGTGGTATTTTTCACGTTGTTTTGGTCTGCATTAATATTTTAAAGGTCACCAGTAGAACGGTAGTAATAGTTTTTGTTTGTTGATACACAATTTCACTTTTCCCAAGGGTCTTTTATATTCATAATCATATCAATTAAGGTGATGTGGATGTATAGCATTATATTATTTCAATAAGATGGTTTATTCATGAATTCAGAAAAATGGCTTATGTTAAATTTTATTATGCTTATCACGCAACTAATACCTGAGACTTCTGAAAGTCACTATTTATTGGTTGAACCATATCTTGAGCAGTTTGTGGCCTTTATGTAGTGAATTGTGATTTGTTGAATAATATTTACAGATTATTGGTTTTGTTTGTTAATATTTAAAGGATGTGCGATTTCTTGGTTAAAAAATTACAAGGTAATCCATTGCGAGAGATATTTTCAGGTTGTGATTTATTCTTTTGTTATTCACAAGTTTTATAATGTGTTCAGTATGTCTTAGAAAATATTGGTTAACATTTAGAGGCTTTACATTATTTTGGTAATTATTTACAGACACTGCAATTTCTTGGTTATAATTTAGTGTTTGTTAAGCTGTCGGTTCTTTAAATGTTGTAACTTTGTTTGATATGTACAGTTTGTTGTATTTATTGATTAAGTTAATGGGTCATACTCTTCAGGTATGTAATATTTACAACTCATTTTTTGTGATTGTTGTTCACATATGAAGGTCATACTCTTTATGTATTTAATGGTTGTAAATTGTATAATTTAGTTAATTTATATCCTTGATAATATGATATTTATAAATTATTCCCCTCTCTTGGGTAATATTTATAGGTTATTTCTTTCTCATTGTTGATATTGACAGGCTTTACTCATTATTGCTGATATTATTGGTTATACACTTTTGAAACTCGTGGCAAGACCTGGAATAGCAACTTCCACAATAGAGCAACATTTATAAGAGCTAGGTTATTAGTGCATCGTTCACGCATAATTACTTACATAAACTATAAAACATAATTTCAGTAATTTTTGCAAGGCTTAATACTGTTAAGATTTTTCTTTCGGATATCGATATTTATTCAGTTGTCATAAGTAATATTTCAAACTTCAGCTATCAATAACAATTATTAATAAAACAGGCAATTAGCGCATTTAAATCGCGTTCTTTTTAGATTCCATCTGGTTTGGAATCCCGCTGTTTGAATCAATGCCACTCATTATTAGCTTGTAATGTATATCGGTTATCTTGCATTGATATATTCTAATTTCCTAATAGCACGAAATGAGTACAGTAACACAATGATATTTTAAATTTTGATGAATAGATCAACGAATAAGAAATGTTGTGAATTCCAATATTGGTAAATCACTTCCTTTCAAGTACATAGAACTGAATTTGATAAGTCAATAGATTGATATCCAAATAAATTATTACGTGGAATTATCTAAAGACAATAAACAAACGTTATTGAAATAGGTAACCAAATAAAGTTTTGCACAAACTCCAATATTTGGCATCTATTCCCGCACATCAAACATTTTAAGCGATAATCAACCTAACTAGTCTTCTTCAGCCACTGCCAGTCCAAGATTTAGGAAGACACGGAAATGACTCCCGATAGGTGAAAAAGTTGGTCCAACTATTTTCAAGTTTTATTTATTGGCATAGATCTGTGTGAAAATTTACGTCTAAAATTTGTAAATAAGAATAAAGGACAGTTCTTAACCACCTTGACGCATTGTTTCATAATTGGGGAACGTCGACAATATAACCAGGTAGTTATCTCGAGTTTTAGGCTTTGCTGTACCATGTGTAGCATGGTCGTGCATATCCTTTGTTTGGAATTTCCATGATCCAGGGTACACTCGAACACATTTTATTTTCCTTATTTGTAGCTTTCATTTATTTATCTAATTATTAGAAATATGGGTAATATTAAAACAATTTGTCATACCTTAGTCCAAAATCGCACAAAACACCCACTTATGTTTTTCCCCATCACGTCTTTTCATGAAAGGAAATAGCTGCAGGAAATAATTGGTATATTAATCCTCTAACGGCTGACCCAACTAAACAGCATTTAATTAGAATTGTCCCTAGTTAGGAAAGCTCACTAGCATGCAATGCATTTAGTCTGTGCAGGTGACTCCATCGGTTCCTTATTCATTCAAGGCATCTTGTTAGCTAATTCGTTAGTGTCATGGCGTTTCAGTTGATAATTCTTGGTTTCGATACTGGTATGAAGTAGAAGTTAATTTATAACCAATTCGATTGTGGGCCCATCAGTATCAGTAATGATATTATTATTGCTGTAAGAAACAGTGATACACTATCACATCTGGTAAATTCCTTTGAGTAATTATTTTCTATATCTTTCTACATTGAGATTACAGCGGTGTAGTTGAGCAAGAAAGCAGAGTTACAGCAAGCAGCAGAACTGTATTTTCAGCTGTTTTTTTTATTCTATCTAGTAGAATGGTCTTCTTTGGTACATTTGATGACGTATAGAGTAAAAACATATGGGAACTGAATATTCAGTTTCTTGTTTCGTTGTAAATTTCTTATGTTTATTTTTTGTTTGGTTATGGAAATAGTTGCATGAATGGGGAAGGGGATATTTAAATAAATATTTTGCTGTGTGAGAGAGAGAGAGAGAGAGAGAGAGAGAGAGAGAGAGAGAGAGAGAGAGAGAGAGAGAGAGAGAGCTCTAAGCGGAATTAGGAAAAAATTAAATAGCGGTTTTAACATTAAAAAAAAAAAACATAAAAAAATAAACATTAATCTGTGTCCAGTTTTGTTTAAGGCTGCAGCTCAAATTTAACGATGTATGGGATTTCATATCAAGAGAACAGATACACTGGCAATCGAAACATGGGTTTTTTGTGTTAGTATGAGAAGTCAAATGTTAACGATCATTATCAGTCAACACGACCTTCCTTTTTATAAAAAAAAAAAGAAAAAACTATATAAATCACTTTTCAAAAATATCAGCCCATATACCGACTCTGAACTCGAAACTGCTAAATATTTATATACCCGATCAATAGCGTTTGAAATTACACACAATATATGATATCTCTGTATGCCCGTTGCAATCTTAGTTTTTAATTATTTTTTGTAACCATTTAGATCTAACCCATTTCATTGGGGGAGGAGGCAGAAATAACTTTCTTCCATTTTCTCGTCAAGTCTGCAGGGTTGCTTGAGGCTGCTAACCTCACTCCCTTGTTCTTAACCCTGTCAGTCTAATCATGTAAGGGGGGGGGGGGGGTGGACGGTGGGCAGCAAGCGTCGAGTAATCCACGAAACTACCAAACATGAACGAAATGCTACATCATTCAGTCGTTTGTTTGTTTCTTTGTTTGTGGATTTGATTTTTCCATGACACGTGCTATTGCGGTCGGGCAGCCTGTACCATGGATAAAGGTTTGAAAGTGATTTGGTCATATACAGTAGATAAGACATGCTGGCGATGGGGATGAATCAGGCACTGAATCATGAGGCCCGTCATATGTACCCTTTTCCTCCTGGCCAGTCCTTCAAAAGATTTCTGCCTTATACATCCTTTCGGCCGCTTGCCCTCATTGTGCCTTCTAATGGTGGGCGTTGGAGTTGCCATTCCCTGTGCGTTTATTAATATTTTTTGTAGGCCTCCAAGGCATTCTAAGACGGGGAAAAATCGCTTAATAATGGAAGGTGATAGTGTGAGAATTAAAGAAATTAGGTTTATGAAAGCTTGTTTGGGGAATAATTAATATATTGCTATATGGTTGACAAATGAATTATTCCATTTGTCAGTTTCCTTTATACACAAAAATTATGGACAAAATTCAACTCGAATATTTTCTTAAGATAGGTTTATGCAATTGGTTTCAGACTGAAATTTACACCAAATTATCGACTTTTTTTAATATTTTTTTTTTATAAGTTTTGTTTAGTTTGTTTACGACACCTATTACAGTCTATCTACAAAGGATGCTAGACGGTATATGTTAGCAATCTATGTTTGCCAGCGATTATATAAGCGGAGGAGTAACAAGAACTTTAGGTGTGGAGCCTATTGCCCCCAAATCTCGATGAAGTCACTGACAGCGGGGTGACGGAATTGGTATGGATCGGCAGGGGTCACTTGCCTTAGTTAGATAGGCACTGCGCATCACAACGAACTGTCTATCCTTTGATGAATCTAGTCAATGAATCTCCTATGGATTTAGTAAGTCTATGGGAAGAATAAATGACAGAATGGCCCCCAGTTGCGGTTGTAGTGGGGTGGTAAGAATCTCCCGGTTTATAAATGTTGAAGACAAATTGGTAATTTGAATTTTAGAACCATGAATCAGATTGGGAAATTACAGCAAGTAGAGAATGTATTTATGAAATATAGTTTGGATAATTAGGCCCTAAGTGAAACACGTTGTAATGGGGATAGGTAAGGAAATCTTAGACCAAGGTAATATTTATGTATATATATATATATATATATATATATATATATATATATATATATATATATATATATATATATATATATAGGAAGAACTGATGGAGTTGGAAGAGAAGGGGTAGGAGTGATGTTGAAACCAAGAGAAATGATGGCATTAAAGGAGTGGAGAGCTGTAAATAGCAAATTGATACTTGCAAAGTTTAAATCATGGCAGTGCAATAGGAGTATTATAGTTTGCTATGCACCAACATATGATTCCCCTTAAGAAAGGAAAAATTAATACTATGAAGAATTGCAGAGTGTAATAGATGAGATCCCAGAGAGAGAGATGAAAATTGTGATTGGTGACCTCAATGCTAAAGTTGGAACAATCAAGGTAAACTGTAGAGAATGTGATGGGTGTTGAAGGTCTTGGCGAAGCTGCAAATGAAAATGGAACACATTTTGTAAGTTTTTGTTCAACAATCAATCGTTTTATTGGAAGTATTCTTTTCCAGCACAAGAACATCCACAAATATACATGGACCTCATCATGTGGCAATTACAAAAATCAGATAGATCACATAGTCATTAATGAAGAGAGAAGGAGGACTGAGAAATGTAAGAAGCTATAATAGAGGTGCAGATATTGGTAGTGATCATCAGCTCCTCATTGCCACACTTAAATTAAAACTGAAAGCACCCGACAAAAATGTAGATAGAATACCTAGGTCTGATACAACTAAGCTTCTAGAAGATGAGCACAGAGAAACATTTGGAATTGAATGTAGGAATCGATTTGCAGTCTTGGAAACTTTAAGAGAAAAAGAACAGATAATTATCGAAGAATGGTGTGATGTTAAGAACACATACCAGGCAGTTGGTGGTGAAATTATGGGACATGCAGTTACAAGGAGAGAACCATGGATATAAAATGATACTTTGGATACTATAAAAAGGAGACACAGACAGAAATAGATTGTTGAAAGTTTTCGAGGCTGTAAAGTACTCTTCGTATGAAGTTGGAATTAACAGACTACCAGTTAAGCATCTGCTTTTATCTTATGAGCATTTTTTTCGGTATTATCATGCTGGTGGCCCCTTAATAAATAGAATTTGTAATAAACTATTATTCTCCTCAGTTTGACATCATTCATGTGTGATATATTTCTTTTAATTCCCCATTTTCCTCAAGAACGCGGATTTTTTCAAAAGTATTCTAAAACGTTTTTGAAGCCGTATTTTCAATTAATAACCCCTTTTCTTATTATAGTACCCTGTGGCAATTTGAAGTTTCTTAATTAAGATAAACAAACTCTTTAATTTTACCCTGAAATCTAGGGCTTTTGTTCTCAGTATATCAAACCCTCGAATATTGCTGGCAATTACAGTCTTTTTACGCGAGAGAATAAAAGAGTATAAGAGGATGAGCGAAAACTTATGGGAATTTGAAGGGTCATTGATTTTAAAGTTGATTTTCACTCATCGGTCAAATGTGTTATCTTCGCTCACTTTATGCGAATCTTAGTATATTCACATATCTTGAAAATGTATCGCAGAATTAAAGTTTTATTATCGTTGTGTTCTGGGAATCTGGAAGGACGCTGTTTATTATTTTTAAGAGGATCTAACTAAAATAGTCTAAATTGATATAAAAAAAAAAGAATAACACTGAGAGCGAGGTTCCCTGGTGAAGGGTAGATATAATTTTGTGAGAATTTTTTTATTTTAGCTTTTCATATTTCCTTCTTATGACTTTCGAGTTTTATGTTTATGGGCTTTGCTTTATAAAAATTTCTATATAACTAGGTAGACATCGTAGGTTTTATTATGTAACCGGCTTTCCATCCCTTGGTTAATACATGTTTGACATTATATGAATTGTTTACCCTCTTCAGTTGTATGGTATAGATTCTTATTGCAAAGGAATGAAATTTCACGTTTTTCTGGTGTGATATTCTGGAGAGGAACCCTAGAAGGGTGAGTAATTTTAGCCAGTGAATAGATAGAAAATATTAGTCAATATAGTTTAAAAATCATGCGCAAGATTTCCAATTCAATTTTTAGATGCTGGTGGTATATGTTTACGCGATGGGCTTCAAATATCATATGCGCAAAATATTACCTATTAAGGTAAAATATACAAACTTTGCTAGTCATGGTTTGGAAGGAAACGCTGGCGGGGATTAAATTATTTATTTATTTGTAGATTCTTGCAGCTCGTAATATTTATTTACACATAAATCTGACTTATAGCAACTCCTTGCGAGCGGAAAAGTAGATGAAACATTTATATCTAAAAAGGTACACAAGGGCCTGTGTTCCACATGGGGGGGGGGGGGGGGCGTGGAGAATCGGCAACAATATTACAATAGAGGGGTTTCTGCACATCTGGTAAGCACTGGAAATAAATTTGATTTACAGGAACATAACCATTTGAATCACACAATTGAAAGCTTACAATATTCTTTATATATTATTAGTTTCTGTTCTAAAGGTAAAGTGCCGTCGTTCCTGGAATAAACAAAAATACCTTCGACGTTGCCTGGTGTTCTAAATCCGTTTTCAAGCCGTCCACGGGTGTTTGTGTTTTGGTGAGCAGAATACTACTGCTGTGAGACGCTGGGAAACGATTTTTACAAACTACTTACAGTAGAGACAAGAGAATATAGTGATAATATGGCTCAATAATGTAAAAAAATGAAAAGTTTTTTTTTTATATAATTAGAGAATGGTTCTGTGCTAGGCATTATCGCCTTTTATGTAGTTCCCGAAGTTAATTAAATAAAACGAAATGTTTAAAAACCATTCTGATTGAAAGAAATGAATAGTTTTCTAGAAGGACATCCATAGATATACTTATTGAGAGAAAATAGTACTAGGAAGAGTTTGTCATATCATGCGTTAGGACAGAGTTAATAGAAGATAAGTTCTTCGACGTTGTATGGGCTCTGTATTTCATCAGTTGGTTTCAAGGAAAAACATAAGGTAAGCTTGAGAGGAAAGGGGGAACTAGCAGTTTTCTGAAACACTTTCTTAATTTTAAAAGATGAAAAAAGGTTCTTGATTGAATTTTCCCCTAATTACATTATTAATATATTACACATGAATGAATTACCGGAAGAAATCATAAGGTATTATAACGCATATGTTGAAAAATAATGTAAAGGACATTGTTCAGTAAGAAGCGAAGTATAATTGTGAATGCCTTGGCCGATGCGAGCATATAGCTGTTAAAGTGCTGCTTTAATATCTTAGGGTTTATTTTTTCTCCAGTGGCCTTTGTGGTGTCCTTGGAGAGTTGCGGGAAAAGAACACCGCTGATGCTCTTACGTGATAATGGTTTTATGAAGGCTCAGAGCATTACGAAGACTTTGCACTTGTGATATTCTACTGTGGTTGAAATATTATAGTTACATATCTTCACGTTATTGGTATTGTTCTAAGTATTATTGTCCTCGTGTCCTTTTTAATGACTTGCTTTTGACAAGACTAATTCATGGGCGTTCGGACACACATATATATACTTTATAATAAATATATATATATATATATATATATATATATATATATATATATATATACACAGTATATACACACACACACACACACACCCACACCGTGCTAGGCCGTATAACTTAGCAATCCATGTTTGCTAACAGTTGAAGTCACTCAATGAAGTTACTGGCTGTAGGGTGACGGATTTGGTTTAAGGCGATATACAAGATGTCTCTTTATCTTCTACTCTCGATACCTGGCAGATGATCTTACTGGAATTAGTATGGACCGGCAGGGGTCACTTGGCCCAGAAAGAAAAGGTTACACCAATACATCTACAGTAGGGCAAATGTAGATACTGTTGGCTCTGTAATTGGATGAGGCTTTTTTTAATCGGATACCCGACTTAATGAAAACTCAGAAATTGGTTTCTGTACCTCTTGGGGATTGGAAAGGAACTACGTGCGACTTTTTTCAGCATAACCTTCATTGCAGCTACAACTAGTCAAACTACGACTTGTGTTTCTTTGTTTAGCTCTTCTCTTTCAATCCGCAATAATATTGTTTATTCAAAATTTGATGTTTCGAAACAAGGGAGGGTTGTAGAGATCAACAACACATGTCATTATCTTATTCCCCTTTAATAATGGTTGAATTATATGATTAAACTCCCTATAGTTAAAGTTACATTCATTGATAACTTCATACATCTTCATAGAGGGTTCATCAGCAGCAGGTAGGATATCGCTACACACTATGCCATTCATCTGTATTTGACAAGTACTCTTGCACCTCCCCGGTATCTTTTTCACGGCATCCATGAAACTCTTTCTAGCCCTTCCTCTCCTCCTTGCTCACAACACCTCTGAACATTACGCCCCTTTCACCAAGCTAATTCCGTGTATTCTCCCCTCATGACCAGTCCTTCCTTTTGTCAGCGTAGTGGCTTCTGTCTCTGACTCGGGATTCGTGGGTCGGAAGCTCGAGCCATGCTCGCAGATAAAAAATATGTTTTCACTATAGTGTTCACAACTTCTCCATCATTGTGAGCCCGGGTGAACCCATATGTGTACTCTCTCTCTCTCTCTCTCTCTCTCTCTCTCTCTCTCTCTCTCTCTCTCTCTCTCTCTCTCTCTCTCTACCCTAGAATACGCAGTATCTTTTACTCCAGAATGCGCTTGTACCCATTTACACGACTGAGTTGAATATACGAGTTTTAGACGTAGTTGAATGCCTATAACATCTGATGAAAATCCTATGCCTGTCTGAAGTAAGGCTGAGAACTTTTTATTTTCATTCTGTTAAACCCATTGTACAATTATTAATAACAATAATTCCTAGATTTGAAAAACAATTGTTTCTTATAAATTAGATATTGATGCATTAAGTCACTTTCTCTTATGGCAAAATTAATCTTAGTTGAATCACATTTTTCCTTTATTTTTTATTACTTTCCCTAAGTTACAAACAACTTGCAATATTATCCATGACAATGAGAGGCAGGTGTCTAAATATCCCTGTATCTGTTAAATAATTGATAGATGAACCTATAAATAAAGTTTTAGTTGTAGTTTATGTTCCATAAAATTAATGCTAAACTTGAATGATAAAATTTACACACACATTATATATATACATATATATGTATATATATATATATATATATATATATATATATATATATATATATATACACACACACACATATATATATATATATATATATATATATCTATAGGTTGTATATGTATAGTGTAAATATATATATATGATATATGTATATATATATATAAATATATATATATATACATATATATATACATATATATATATATATATATATATATATATATATATAATGTGTGTGTACTGGTTTAGGTATGGTTTATATTCCATAAAATTTATTCAAAACTTGAATGATGAAATTCACACACATATACATATACATAATATACTGTATATATACATATACATATATATATACATACACACACTATATAATATATATATATATATATATATATATGTGTGTGTGTGTGTGTGTGTGTGTGTGTGTATGTGTGTGTATACTGTTTTAGGTGTAGTTTATGTTCTATAAGATTAATTTATTATATGATGAAATTTACACATACACGTGTGTGTATATATATATATATATATATATATATATATATATATATATATATATATATATATTATGTATATACTGTATACATATATTTGTATGTATATTATATGTATCATGTGTCGAATACATATACGTTTTAAGTGAATCACTATTTATACCGTAATTACCACAAAATATTCTTTATTAGAGGAAGGAATTCTGCAGACTTGTTTCAAAGAGATTTCTAGCAATTGAACGTAAACGAAAAAGACGAATATTCTTAGAAATAGTCATGAGAAAAGAAAGAATAAACGAAAAGTTGTGTGGCCAACTGTGTAACTCCTTGATGTCCTTAAGTAAACGGCTTCTGAAATAAAGGGTAATGTAGGAGTATCTGTGAAGAAAGATCAAATAACAATAATAGAAAATGGCCTCTTGTATCAAAGATAAAAGGCACAGGATATTACATACTAGACAGTTGACTAAATCTTTTAAACCTCTTTGAAGCTTTCACTTATGTAACAATGAAGAAACTGACTTAGGGAATTCTTTGTTAAAAGGCATTTTATTTAATGAAAAAGAAAAAAAAAAACGAATTAGTCTCCTTCTGGTTGTCAATGGAGTTTTCTTCTTTTTTTTTCCATTAATACACGGGTGAGGAGGGAGGTTCCAGTGGTGTCCTCAGTGGGACGTCCCCTTATTATTGTGTCCTATTCCATTTGTAATACCAGGGCCAGGTAAGGACAACGCGTTGCCAGTCCCCTAGGTTCGTTTAGATAATGAAAGTTTTTCAAATGAAATATATAAATAAAGTTCAATTCATAAAGAAATGCAAGTAGTTTATTAGTAATTTAATTGGCAAGTCCTTTAAACTCCGCTTAACGTTATTCCAAATTTTCCCCCATTAAGAAATACTGTGACGAAAAATAGTTCGAGAATTTTGTTCTGAAAAGACAATTTTCGTATTAACGAAAATGTAATCTTTGATATCTCTGCCATAAGGACGAAGAGTTCAGCCTGTGGTGGTAAGCGTCTTCTGTTGCTTAATGACGAAGAAAGTGTTCCAATTATGGCTCGTTATACCTCATATGGAACATTGACCTGGGAATGGCAGCATCTTGGGAAAGGTCGGTTATTTCCAGGAGACTTCCAACCTTTGCTGGGAATCACGGTGTGTGGGAACGGTGAAGGTCGTGATTTCTTGTATTGTTATCTTTTAATGTATTTTGGTCGAAAGATTAATACCAACTTTAGAAAAAATTAAGGAAAGATTTCGTGAATGTTCCTTAAATAATGTTATAGTAGACCAAACTCTCTTGATCCCTTGTGATGTGAACAGGATTTGAATTCATTCCTTTATGTGAATTAGACATGAAATTTTGTGTTAATCCCTCCATGAACTTTCAACTGTGCATTTGCGAAAACTTAAATGAAGAAGTTTCATTTATAAAGTTGTTTATTGATTTTATTCCTGTTAAATGTTGTTTGGCAAGATTGAACTTGAGCAACTAACCCGACTTTAAACAAAAAGCCTTGATTTATGAAACGGGCAAAATTCTTTACAATCACAGAACCATCTATCCTGTTTACCACTTTCAGCAATAAACAAACACTGCTATCATCTCCGCTCGTGTATCACACACGCTCGTACACTGTAAGGGTATTTTTGTTCTTTTGTATATTATTGTTATAGCTCTCCACTCGCACTGGAACTTGTTTTTGTCTGTATGTTCTGGATTCATTGTGTTTGAATTTTTGTTCCGTCCTTTGCATATAATACTCATGGTCCGTCCAAATATAGTTGCATTCACCCAGCTTCTCAGTCATTACTTAACCGGTGCATCCGCCGCACATCAGTCACCAAAACGTTTACAAAGCCTTCCTCTTTGAGGAGAGTGGTGTATCATGCGAAAGAAACTTGCAATAGAGGAAGGAGCGGAATTACCTCCTCTAGAAAATATTAGCAAAATAGTTTGATGGTTAAATCCATTCTTTGGATAAATGTTTAAGAACCATTAAGCTATTTGCTGATATTTTTAAAAGATAGATCTAGGTGTTTTGAGGAAGGGTTGAACCAAATGCCACTAAATGATACAGACTGATATTTGGTTTAAGAGAAGACCACCATTAAATCATGCAGAGGAGAGGGTGCAAATTCTGTCCCCTTCGTATCCTTTATTCCATTCCCCTATGCGAATAGTCCTTTTAGCGTTATGGTGATGAAATAACAGCTTGTAAGACCTCAATTAAATTTAGTGCTATTTTTCACTTCATTTAAACTCATATGAGAAAGGAAGTTCATGCATCTATTAAAATACTTTCGAAAATTCTATTGATATACATTATTTTGTAAATATAATTAAGGAATTTTGGAGGAAAATGTCTATGTTGAAGTAAAAAAAAAAAGAAAGGAACACACACACACACACACATATATATATATATATATATATATATATATATATATATATATATATATATGGGTGTGTGTTTTACTGGAATATACTTAAACCTAACGTTTTATATAATGTCTAAACATATCAGTCTTCAAGTGAAATGGCTTTGTCACTCAGTTGTTCCCTCGATGACTGATCTCCTTTGGCATTTTACGTAATGACTGAAATTTACTGGGAGATATTTCATTAAATAACTAATTGCTACGAACTTTTGCTTATTTTTATCATGATGACCTGGCGCATATTTGAAAAATAATCACTAATGGTGATTAAAGAATGATTAGGATTTAATTAAAATTATACATGGTTAATATTTAAATACAACAAAACAATTAGAATGGTAATGACATAACTGCTACAATAGTTTAATAGGTTCAGTAGTCAGTGTATCACATAATAATATCACATAAAAATTGAGTAATGCATCAATTTACGTCTTGCAAGGCGGACTGTTATGCCAACTGCTGTTACATTTCCACTGAACTTTGAAATATTTACACAGATCTTTGACCGTCATATGCTGTAGATTTCCGGCTACGTGAAGTGAAAGTCTTTTCTTCAAGTCACTTCCATTCAACAACTGTCGAAGTCAAAGAGTGAAGGCAGCTTGTGTGTACTTATAAGATAGGCTACTGTTTCTTGTGGTAATGGTGCACAAGTTGTTTTTGTGTTTTGTGGCATAAGTATAGAGGTTCGTTTTGTTCTTGTCGCTGATGACAACTAGGATGTTGCTAAGGGTTCCCCTTCCCCCTTGATCTGTGATACACTCCCCTTCTTTATCTTTTTAATCAGAATGTTGTGGCAGCGCAATCCGAGTAGCGAGGGACTGAGTTGTGGTGGTAGATCATCAGTCTAAGAGTCTGGTAGCTGATCATTTAGGCTTGCCTGGTGGTAGATCATCAAGCTGAGAGGCGACATCAGGCTGGGATGTGGTAGATTATCGGCAGATTCTTTGCGGTACAATATATATATATATATATATATATATATATATATATATATATATATATATATATATATGTATATGTATATGTATATATATATGTATATGTATATATATATATATATATATATATATATATATATATATAAACCAAGTCCTTTTCAGACTCACAGCGCTCGATGATTTCCACTGGTATGGATGATGAAGTTAGGAAAACTTTAGGCTCTGTGTCAAACATTAGCAGTCTATGGGGTGCATTTTATCCCTGAATAATAATTGGTAATCTTCATCTGCTGAACAAATTTAATTCAAACAGTACAATTCTGTGAAGGGTCAGATATCCAAGAAATTGACATGTCCTCGATGTTTCCGTTAGCAAGGTCAACAGAGCATTGACTTTATGGGTGCCAAGGACGGTGCACCTTGGTCAGCTCCGACCACATGACTTTCACCTCGTCTCAGATATGTTGACTTCGCAAAATGACTGGGGGACCAAAAATGAAAGAAATATATTTAGGAGATGAAACACAACTTTAGTTCTTCTTTTAACACTGGCGTGGTGGATGATGACATTATCCATTTCTAAGGACTACAAACTTTGATTTACACACCCACTACATCCGCTTGACCCTAAAATCAAAATCGTATTTTAGAATGGAGCGAATGACAACTCCTGTGACAACAGGAGGTTTGCTTTGTCCATGACATATACTGCATAATAAGACTTGAAAAGCTTAAAGGTTTCCCTGGTGATGTTGGTGTATTTGTGGAGATGCCTCGTCATTCTGCCCCGACCACCATGGCGAGGAACGATGTAGACTTTCTTGATGATGTCGAGCACATCAGTAGAGACAAAGTTCACTGGCTGTTCATCAGGTGTTTTGAGCTTTATGATGAGGTTGATGTCCCCAGACTGTACAACTTCACACCTGCAATTGCCAGTCACACCTGCAATTGATTAAAAGTATTAATTCAATCATAAAGTGGTCCTTTGCGTAAATTAATCTGCAATTAAAAAGTAATTAATCGCTTATTTCAGTGAAAATAAAGGGTAGTCAGTGGTTTCAGGTGCCTTTGTACTATATGTAGGCGCCAATCGTTTTCTATCCCTGGGGCCGCTGGGGTCGAAGACCTCACAGACCATGTAGTTGAATGTGACATACTTGAATATTATTTACTCAATCCGTTTATTTAAAAATGGATTACTTGCTCACGTTGTAGTATCCTTGGTATTTCTCATATAATTTATATAATTCTCTTTTGAGCAAATTTTCACAATCCATTGTGTGAGTTTGTTTGATTAATCCCACATGAAAACAATATAAGCAGGTACAGTTAGACTAATGCAACACATTAGTCAATGGGATATCGCTTGTTTGACTATACAAATTACAATGTCAGGCAAACCACCCGACTGCACGCTCTCCAAGTCATTTCGATCGTTGTCTAAGCCAGTCCAGGCATTTCGCGTAATATGAACACCAAAACTTGACTCGTAATGCAAAACGTTAAGTGCGTAGTGACAAATATCTTTATAAACATGTTCATTATTTTTTTACTTAAGTTTTATATTTGAGTTCAAATTAATCCCTGCCTACTCTGGTGACTATGGAACAATTATTTACTTGCAACAAAATACTTGAAAGTAACTGAATTTGTTTATCTTTTAGCCGTTTGTAAACAACATCCGTGGACGTATTGGCTCAAACATACACACACACACATACATATGTGTATATATATATATATATATATATATATATATATATATATATATATATATATATGTATACTAGATGATAAGAAGTAAAAAAAACATGGATTTAAAGCTGAGCCCTCTGTCATTTTTATTCAATTATTTGGTTGGTTATCTATTATTTATTTTGACTTGTTCTTATATTTTCCATTCTTGTCGTCGAAATGACCATGTTGATCTCTAGGTAATTTGTGTCATGGTTGTATTTTGGGGGGGGGGGGTGGGGGGAGACATAATAGTGCCTATAAATCTATTTTTCTTTTAGACATCTTTATTATTTACTGTTAGCCATAGATACGATACGGCTTTTTACAGTATTTTAATATTCATACCTGATGATGTGACGCTTTTCCTGGCGTTGTCAAAATGAAAGTTTTTCCGGAAAATTTCTTACTTGATAGCATGCAGGTGCAATATACTTGCATGGATATAAATTTTATCTTTAATTTAACCTTTCAAATTTCAAAGGGATTATATTTGAGAGAGAGAGAGAGAGAGAGAGAGAGAGAGAGAGAGAGAGAGAGAGAGAGAGAGAGAGAGAGAGAGAGTATATATTGTATTTGTGTGCTTATGTGCTTGTACGTGCGTTCGTGTATATTTATTTATATATATATATATATGTGTGTGTGTGTGTGTGTGTGTGTTTATGCGCTTGTACTTGCATTCTTGTGTATCTCTCTGTTTATATGTGCATGTTTATTTACTTCATTCTCTTTTATTAAAGGTACGTTCATTTTTCATGTCTTTCCATCCTATGAAAATTGCCATTAAATTTTTTATGTTTTCCTCCAATCTTGATGCATTGGCCATTGAAGGCTTTCCCTTGACCCTCCCGTAATTGGCTGTTCATGACCCACTTTGGATGTTTGGGTATTTCTAGGTCATCCGGATTTATCGTTGGAGTTTTGTTTGTTATGAACGTTTTATTTGCCATAACTCTCTCTCCGACGTAAAATTCCAATGTCTAAATAAATTGCTACTAAAAAGGGGGAAAATAGCAACAACAATATTTTCATGTCAACTACATCCTCAGCAATAATGCTTATAATTAGTTAATAATACCACGAAGAATGTAATTAGATTAATTTAAGATATTTTGTGATTAAAAGATCATTCTTAATAAAAAAAACTGTTGTGAAATTATCTATTTGGATCAATGTTCTGTTATAAAATGAAATTGTGTTTTGTGGAACAGATTTCAGGAAAAAAAATAAAACTAGATACATTCTCAAAAGAAGGATCAGATAAGACGAATAGTGACGGTAAAATAAATTGATGTATTCCCATGAGATGAAAGTCTTGAAAATCTTCATCCATATAAAGGATAGTCTTGTCCAGGAAAAGGTTGAAACTCAAATAGAGATCATTATTGTTTCAGATTAAGAAACGTTGATAATTTGGTAATAGTTTAATGTGTTAAGGGAATGGTGTTGCAGGGTTATATATATAGCTGGTAGTGTATATACGTCAAAATTATGTGGGGGGGGGGGAGGTTAAGGAACAGGAAACCAGAAAGAATGTGAATGTTTTGAAGAATTTATTTGGTCATTTGTTCAGTTGTGTAGGTAGGAGAAGTTTGGTGAAAAGGAGAATTTTGGTGAAAAATAGTTGTTTCTGGACAGTGAAGGGGATAGTGATACAAAGGAACAAAGGAGCGTCACCCATTGAAATGTGACAATGTTTACAAGGCGTGTCTTCAATAGTAATAAACTTGCCAGGAAGAGATGTATCCTAGTTTAAGTTTGTGAATTATGATTCCTAGTATGTGGCTTCTGTGTTAGGCGATGTTATGTGATACAAGGTTAGTTTTCTGTATACCATTTTGTAGATCGAGATCCAGCAAGAAGAGCTTGTCTGGTTTCACAAGTCTTCTGTTTCTTGTTTTGTTTGTTAGAGGGTTGCAAATTTATGCAAATTGTCATGCTATGCAAAGCACTTTTTGTAAGTAGATCTGCTTCTTTGGCTTCAAAGACTTTGATGGTGGTGATCAGGTGAAAATTTTCAGCGTTGCATTTGCTTTTACTGCTTGAATGGCACCTTTGGAATCAGTGTGAAATGTTGTGTTTCTTTGTATGGAAAGTTGCTTACAATGATAACCAGTTCAGTTTAGCATAGATGCATTGTTTGAGAGCATCCAATTGTTTATGAAGAACTCACATAGTTGACAGCAGCTGGTGTTGAAGGAAGGCAGGGGGCTACTGGACCATCGGTGAAGTAGATATTAAGTGAAATGTTATTAAATATGGAGGTTTCTGCGGCTGTTTTCATTTGAAGAGGTTTACAGAGGGCTTTGCAGGATGGAAAGCTTGTGAAATTTGTATCAAATGGCTCGTGAATCCAAGGAGCAGAACGAATATCATTTCATGTACAAGGTGGGGCAAATCAAATGCCCGAGTTTTGATAGGGAAAGTAAAACAATACTTACAGAATTATTTGTCATTTTATTTGAATCGGTATACAATTCCGTTTGTGGAACATTTTTTAGAAGATGGCATCAGGCTCCATTCCCCTGAAGTTACTGTTTAGTGTGCAGTTTTCCCCTCTCCACCCAAGCTAGGACCAAAGAAGTCTAGGCATTGGCTGCTGATGGCTCGACGGATAGACTTATATGCTCCCCCAAACAAGGAGGGTAAGATTGGCAGCGACCAAAGGAACTAACGAGTTTGAGTGGGTCTCGAACCCCAGTCTGGCGTTCACCAGTCAGGGACGTTACCGCATAGTTTGAGGACCATAAGTCTCTCTCTCTCTCTCTCTCTCTCTCTCTCTCTCTCTCTCTCTCTCTCTAAGTGAATATAGCTCTAACTTTGCTGCTTTTGCATAGCTACTTTCTGTCCTTATTGTTTTATAGTTCTTAGGCTCATGGAAACGAGGATGGGCCTGTCTGATTTGAACTTGTGTATCTAACATTGAATTTTTATTTTGTTCCTGCTTTTTCAATTACGTGATTGCGGTTTTATATAAATATGCGTGCAACTTTGGTTGTGCATCGACTTGTATAATTTTTCTTGTTGTTGCCCTATAGGTGTACATTTTAATGCAATCTTTATTTTCTTATAACCTGCATGGTGCTGTTGTCTTTTATTTGGTTACTGTTTTTTTTTTTTTTTTTTTTTTTTTTTTTTTTTTTTTTTTTTTTTTTTTTTGCAATCAGGGAAGACATTGATAACTGATGGCCTTGATCATTATAAAGTTTTTCTGATTCCGGTATTTTCAAAACTATCCGTGTCACATTTGATTATGCCGCACAGGGGTTTTATATATTTTTCATATAAAGTACTTCTCTTTCTTTATGACAGTTTGTCCTCTACTTCATTACCTGTTAAATAGAACGCTCTTGCATTTTGCCTACTCCTCATCTTCCTGCTTTAGTGCAAAGAAGAGGCGTGACATATTAGCCTTCGTTTTCATGGCTTCCTATTATTCTGTCCACGGGCTGAAATCTTTGCTTATTCCACAAGACATTGAAACGGCTGCGATAATGAATGGTCTTCAACCGTGATTCATAGAAGTTTTTCCAGATAAATGAATTTATCTTATAATTTTTTGATTTACCCTTCCTCCCCCTGCCTAATAAGTTTATCCTCTCATCAGGTGCATGTTGGTTCAAGTTGAAATTTATTCTCATTACGTGGGTTAGTTATTTCTTCCTCCCTCTTTATCTTCCATCGTAGTTTTAAGCGTCTCCCTTTTATTCCAGCTACTAGCGACATGCTTTTCCAAATCTTTTTCGGTTCTATTTTTTATAGATTTGGATTTATTTGGTGCATATTTGAACATTGGAATTAGTGCTTTAAATAAAAGAACTTAGGACTCAATTTCATGTGATATGAAACTTTCCCTTTGTATTTCTACCGACACACACATATACATACATATATACAATCATATGTATATATAAATATATATATATATATATATATATATATATGTAATATATATATATATATATATATATATATATATATATATATATATATATATATATATATATATATATATATAGATTACTTTCCATAATTCCCCCCCCCCCAAATTCCCTTAAGTATGATTTTTTTTTTCATAAGATGCATATTGTGTGTTCATTTGAAAAAAAAAAAAATACTTATTGATCATCTTAGTGAGTAGCTAAGGCTGACAGAGTTCAAGAATAAGTTACCGATCACGGTCAGTCCTAATGTTGGTTGTTGTTAGATGAAACTACCTTTGTTCTCGAGATGTATTTTGCTCGCATGGCAACCCGTAATGAAATCACAGGTGTTGTAATAAGAAGAGGTGTTTTAGTATAAGAATATATTCTTTTCAAAAGACCATTTTGTCTAAGAGAGGATGGCAACAGAGAAACAACAAAACTACCGTTATTGCCCCATTTATAGTGCAATAGCTTGGTAGTAGAAGAACTGTATGTGGAGAAAAATGTCTACAATATTAATCACTCCAAACACCTACATAGAAGGCACATGACTTGTGTCAATCCTCCATACAGACAGTGCCATTCCTATGCGGGTTGCGAAAGATTAGAATAGCAAAAACCTTATGAACTTAATGGTACCTTAAGGTACCGTAAAAAGCACGTAATTTCTTTTCATAGAAGGGTGATATTCGCGGAAACCGAAGCAAACACTAAATTCTGCGATAAATGGACTAAAGTGTAATGGTGACAAAACAAAAAGGAAATTAACTTTTTTTTTTTTTTGTGCACTGACACAATGTAAAAGAAAAAAAAGTAACGAACAAGGAGAAGCGAGATAAACTTTTAGACCTCACAATATTCCTGCAAAGGACAAACAACAGAAGACCATTTCTTTTTTTAGAAGAGCAACGAATGAAAAACGGTTTCAGGGGACAGCGAAAATTGTCGTCGAATTTAGGTGACAAAGAAGTAAATTGGTGCCCGGGCGAGTGGGACATCGAAAAGAGGGATTGCAGGGACAGGAATATATATATCCTTGTCTGTTGCCCATTTCACTTCCATTGGTGTGCTGTCTGTCTCTCTTCAAGGGTTTATTCTTCGTAGGGATTCGTCCATTCATTAGTTTCATTTATCCGAGGTCATCTTTCGTTTATTCCTTTTACAAGAGTTAATGGTACTGTCAAGTATGGTTTGTGTGTAATCTCTGTGCTTGTTATATTTCGCTTAAATAGCAAAAGGAAATCATTACATGGGCACATATGCATGCTTGCCTATCTGTGTGTATGTGGATGAGTGTATATACATTATATATATATACAGTATATATATATATATATATATATATATATATATATATATATATATATGTATATATATATATACATACATACATATATATAGCCTATATATATATATATATATATATATATATATATATATATATATATCATCTCCTATGCCTATTCACGCAAAGGGAGGGCCTCAGTTAGATTTCGCCAGTCATCTCATCCTTGAGCTTTTAAATCAAAACTTCTCCATTCATTATCTTCTACTTCACGTTCCATAGTCCTCAGCCATGTAGGCCTGAGTCTTCCAACTCTTCCAGTACCTTATGGAGCCCAGTTGAAAGTTTAGTGAACTGATATATATATATATATGTATATATATATATATATACATATATATATATATATATATATATATATATATATATATTATATATGTATATATATAATATGTATATATATTATATATTTATATGTATTCCATGTTCACATACATATTTGTAATCATGTATATACAGGAGATTATGTGATCAAATAATGATGTACTAAAGCTACCAAAAAAATCTCGCTTAATTCGTTTAGAAGAAATTTGGTAACCACCAATCTGTTCTTCATTAAGATGTTAACATTAAAACTAAAACTAATTATAAAATGCTTATCATGATACTAAAGCCACGATCACAGTCTAGGGCTCTAGGCTCTCTCTCTCTGGAATTTCCATGTGTGAACAGGGCCCAAGTCTGTTTAGTGCCGCTTACTCCTCTGAAGAAACTAATGGAGAGAATTGAGAAGTAATTCTCTGAAGGATTTTGTAAGGAAAATTAAACTTTGTTCATTATGTCTGCTGTGACGAAAAACTTTTACGAATATTAGAATTATAAACAAAAGTAATTAAAACATTCTGTAAGTAGATGCAGATTTGAAAATAGAACACACTGTGTAGAAGAGTAGTTATATTCCAGATATGGGAAGTACTGAGTGATAGTAGAGGAAATGTTCTCTAGATCTGTATTTATAAACAGTAAAAGAAACATTTCGAGGCACCCCACGTAGAACACCGCATTAGAAGAGGCCCTCTCGCCCATCACCCTCGTAACTTGCTACGTGTAACCGTTTAGTTTAGATTTGTGACAGCTGGATAACATTTTCTGTCCCAAAATATACATTTTAAATTAAGAGATGCAAGGAGAAAGGGAGAGCCGACTAAGCTTCTAAAAGCTCAATATAACAATACAGGTTTGAAAAAAAAATCATCATTTTTTCTAAAATAAGTAAAACATTTATTTATTTCATCAAATTTGTGTATTTAGATACATTATTTTTATTTAATTTTTTATTTAAATCACTTGTTTTGATTTAAATTATTTCTTTTCAATAATACCAATTTGCTGCCTCCAGTTATTTCTGTCTTACGATGGTATTTTCTGGTATTAAACTTGATCATGTTAAATGAAACCATAGTTTAATATCCATTACCCAAAATGTGGTTTAGTATTGGAGAAGTTAACCTACTCTCACTGCAATCCCGTCTGATACATACATACTGCTAACTTCTCGATTCATATTATTATTATTATTATTATTATTATTATTATTATTATTATTATTATTATTAGTACTTGCTAAGCTACAACCCTAGTTGGAAAAGCAGAATGCTATAAGCCCAGGGGCTCCAACATGGAAAATAGCCCAGTGAGGAAAGGGAAAAAGGAAAAATAAAATAATTTAAGAAGAGTAACATCAAAATAAATATCGGCTCTCTCTCTCTCTCTCTCTCTCTCTCTCTCTCTCTCTCTCTCTATATATATATATATATATATATATATATATATATATATGCATGCGTATGTGTGTGTGTGTTATTTGGGCATCTCTACGTTTATAATTTATAGACAACGTCTAAAAACTTACAGTCTATTAAATTTCTTGTTCCTGAGCTAGATATTAATCTCTGGCACCGTCGTTCAATTAGTTCATTATGCATGCTCCTTAAGATTTTTTATAATTCTGGCCATCCTTTACATTCTGATCTTCCCGGGCAGTTCCATCCTGTTCGTAATACTAGGTATGCAGTTAATTCCAATAGCCAGGCCTTCTCCATCATGAGGCTCAATACTACACATTACTCTAGAAGTTTTATTCCAGCTGTGACCAAGTTGTGGAATGATCTTCCTAATCAGGTAGTTGAATCAGTAGAACTTCAAAAGTTCAAACTCGCCGCAGATGATTTTATGTTGAACAGGCTTACATAAGTCATTTTATAGTTTATATATCTAATATCTGTTTTAATGTTGTTGATGTTTTTAAAATATTTTATTTTAATTTTCATTACTTCTTATATCGTTTTATTTCCTCATTTCCTTTCCTCACTGGGTTATTTTTCCCTGTTAGAGCCCTTGGGCTTATAGCATCTTGCTTTTCCAACTAGGGTTTTAGCTTAGCTAATAATAATAATAATAATAATAATAATAATAATAATAATAATAATAATAAACTTCTCCTCGGACAGATCGTCCTGTAGATAGTTTTATTTACTTGTTACTTGTAAAGTTTTAGGTCCGTATTCCACCCATAAGAAGGTACTCCATCAGAGCATCCTTTACTGGTCTTGTCGTTTCAACATCCAGGTGGAGAGACGATCCCTGATGGTGAGATCTTGTAAGTCATATGCTAAGGGGAAAAGACGAGTCTTCAGTTTTTTTTTTCTTCTTCTTCTTCTGAAGGCAGCTGGACTGATGCATAACCTCAGCTCATATGGCAGTTTATTAAAAAGTCTTGGTGCAGCAATTCTAAAAGCTCTAGAAACACAACTTGTCGAACAACGTGGTTCTTGTAACTTATAGCCATTCATTTCCGATCTGGTTGATATATCAGGACCAGGTTGCTGTAGGTGAACCAGCTTTTTGGGTATGCCGGTTTTCCAGTCTTTAGGGCTACAAATGTTAGGACACAGAATTTTAAAACTAATTTAGCTTTGATAGGTAACCAGTGTATCTTTATGAGAACATGATCTGGTTGATATACCAGGACCAGGTTGCTGTAGGTGAAGCAGCTTTCTTAGGTATGCTGGTTTTCCAGTCCTTAGGGCTACAAATGTTAGGACACAGAATTTAAAAACTATTCTAGCTTTGATAGGTAACCAGTGTATCTTTGTGAAGACATGATCTGGTTGATATACCAGGGCCAGGTTGCTGTAGGTGAAGCAGCTTTATTAAGTATGACGGTTTTCCAGTCTTTTTGTTAGGACACAGATTTTTAAGAAAATATTTTAGCTTTGATAGGTAACCAGTGTGAATATTTGATGACAAGGGTGATTTGTTCATAAAAGCGACACCCATGATTAATCTTGCCGATCTATTGAAAATTTTTTGCAGTTTGTTAACCTGGTAATTTGGTAAGTCATAATATAAGGAATTACAATAGTCCAATCTATTCTTGAAGCAGTCATGAACTAACTTCTTGGTAGAGTCTTCATCCAGATATTTTCTAATGAAAGCAATGTTTCTTAAGTGATAGACCGATGTTTAAACCACATTGTTGATTTATGGAACCAATGTCAAACCATTATCAAGATGGACACCCAAATCCTTGACGTTATCAACAAGTTTCATAGGAACACCATCAACACTCAACCCCATAAAATTTGCATTTTTCAGGTCATGTCTTCTTCCAATCAGCATATACTGAGATTTATCAACATTTAGCTTTAGCAGTTTATAGTTCATCCTGTCTTTGATGGAATTTAAGGTGGCTACAAGTCTGTCACATCTGGTGTCAATATCAGTTACTTGAGATGAAATTGAGTGTCATCAGCAAACATTTCAAACTTAATGCCCTGGTCATTTAAAACTCTTGTGAGGCCAACAGTGTAGACATGAAATAAAATTGGACCTAAGAACACTGCCCTGAGAGAGACATCCCTATCTAATGATTCAAGCCCTGATGTGCATTTGCTAAGACAAACACAATATTTCCTGTTTACTAAATAGTCTTTGAGATATTTCAGGGCATCATCAACCACTCTAATAGATTTGAGGGCTTCAATAAGTAGATCGTGAACCACTCTATCAAAAACTACACTTAAATCAAGGAGAACTAAGATGGCACATTTCCCCTGATCCATCATCATCAGAAGATCATTGACTACAGAGAAAATGATAGTTTCTGTAGAATATAATTCTTTGTAAGCTGATTGTTCGTCAGGGTAAGTGCCCGAACTAACAAAATAAGAGAGGAGTTGCTTTAAGATTGTATTTTCTATGATCTTGGGTAAAAACGATAGGTTGGATACTGGTCTGTATGAAAGGAAGTCCTGATAGGTAAGCAAAGCCTTAAAATAGGCGTGATGATAGCAATTTTTCCCGATGCTGGAAATTTGCATGAGGAGATACTCGCATTGACTATCTTCAGATATGATGAGAGGAAAATTTTCGGCATGTAGAATTTGCGAGAATGGTAACGGATCAAGTGAGCAATGGGTTTTCTTAACTTTGATAATTGTATTTTTAAGTTATAATTCGTTGATAGTTTCAAAGCACGTGAGCCTACTGTTAGTTTGGTATTGGTCCCTGGATTGGTAAGTTACACCCAGATGAAAAAAATTAGCAATATTGTTCACTTTTGCTTGAAATACACTAAGAAACTTATCAGCCATTTGCTGGTCAGAATATCCACCAGGAAGTCTTTTATTCGCGGATTTAGTCGAGTCATTTAGTAATTGATATAGCCAGAGTGAAGGTTCGTGAACTGCATCACCAAAGTTATTGCCAGGGTGCTATGCCCTTGATCCTCCCCTGTTGATCTTTGCTGCTTGTTGCAGGGAGGCTTACCCGGACCAAGGTCCCACCCATTTTTAACCAAAATAGATTCTCCACAAGGCCTAAGTCATGCAATGGAATAGCAACAGCTGATGATATGTATATATATATATATATATATATATATATATACATATACATATACATACAAATACATACATACACACTGGGCTGGATTAATCATTAAGCAAAATAAGCACGCGCTTAGGGCATGAGGGGAAGGGGCCACCACAGATTCATCATTCATGCAGATTCAGAAATAAAAAACCGTACTGAAACATGTTTAGCTAAGTGGTCACAAAAGGGAAAACTCACAAAAAACAAACAAGAGAAAATTTCGGATTTAGTGGCCAAATAGCAAAGCTGACTTCTTCACACAAATTCCACAACATGATATACCGATTGCTGGTCAAAGCTAATCTATGTCATCAGAAGTAGACACAAATCCGATAAATTCCACTTTGATTACTTCAGAATCAAAATGTTATTAGGTGCCACAGGCAGGTTCATGTAGCACATGTGCTGCAATAGAAAATAAACAACACTGGTGTTGAAATAATTGCAAAAGATAACAGTTTAGTGGACCATGGTCATGGTGGTGAAAGCAATCTCTCTACAAAAGATGAAGTAAATCACAATGTAGCAAAAGATCCAAGGTTGTAGCTTCTTTCCTATGTTGATAATGCAGCTTATTGGATTGCTTGTGGACCCAGTGACTGTCAACATCACAAAATTACCATTTGACAAGTCTAACCTACATTTCAGTAGTGGCAAACCAATAAGATATTGTTTACAGAAATCTTTAGTTGGGACAAAAGGCCAGTGGCCAGAAATATAAGAAAGAGTGGTTAATATATTCATGAAAAGGATCAGTTTACTGTTTTATTTATAAACTCTTTGATCGAGAACATTTCTCTAATTTAGTTACAAGAGAAGAGTTTGGTGACTCTCGAAATATGTGTAGACCTACTATTGTAAGTGATAATAATGAAAAAACACTACTCACTTAGACTATGCTAAAACATACTGTACTTAACTTGCAGATAAGGGACAACAGTTGGAGAAATAAATTCAGGAAGAGTTTGATTACTAGGAACATGTCTTGAGGCGTGTCATGGCTGAATGTGGCTTGACTTTTCGAGAAACAGAAGAAAGGTTTGAATCATTACAAAATGGAAACTTTTTAAGGCTTCTTGAATTCATAATTGGGTTTGATCCGTTTTTAGCACGCAAACTTTTGGAATCTGAAAATGCTGGAAAAGAAATCCTTACATGTAGAAAACTACCTGTGAGGACCTCATGCAAATAATGGCACAAAAGGTCCATGTATCCATTGTTGACTAAGTAAAATTGTATAGTTATTTTAGTTTGTCAGTTTATTCAACACCATATCTCTCACATATCGATCAGTTTACGTCTTTTACTTAGGTACTATAAGATGGACAGTCTATTGAACGTTTCTTAACTTTTCTGGAATTGGAAAGCCATACCAGAGAGGAAAAGGACAAGTCGGGTGTTGCAGGACTGAGTAAAATTTGTAAGCTAGACTTTTCAAAATATAGAGACTAGTCTTAGGACAACTTTCCTAACTTGTCTGGTTGTCATAAAGGGAAGCAACATTTTTTTTAAATAAACAAGTTTGCTATATATGTGACCTGTGTAGCTCATTCATTAAATCAGGTAAACAGAAGTTCTGTTTACTGTTTAAAGACAATTAATTTCTCTTTTACGGTATAATTACTCTACATGTCTACCACTTTTCAGCCTCAACCAGCCAGGGGAAAATTCTTAAAAGTTTTATTATTAATGAAAGTCTTAAAATCTCTTTCCGTAAGATTTTAGAAGCACTTAAGTATACAGTGGAAGACTAGTTACACAATGGAGACGCTAGAAGAGAAGTAAATAATATTGCAATCAAAATTAGTGAGCTAGAATCCGTTTCTTGTAAATTTTTAAGAATGAGATTGGGCATAATTATCACATTGCAAGTCAATCTCTTAAAATGAGGATGTGCACTGTCCGTTTAGTTTAATTTCTTTGGATAAAATTTTGTGTGGGGTCCTTTGACTGGCCTGACAGTGGTACATTACATTCATCTCTATGGTTACGGCTCATTTTTACTTTTCCTACTCATGCACCGAATAGTCTGGCCTATTGTTTCCCCATTCTCCTCTTTTCACACACCTGACAACACTGAGATTACCAAACAATTCTTATTAGTTCAAGGGGTTAATTCTGCACTGTAATTGTTCAGTGGCTACTTTCTTCTTGGCAAGGGTAGACGAGACTCATTAGCTATGGTAAGCAGGTGTTCTAGTTCCGGAGAAGGACAATCCAAAATCAAACCATTATTCTCTATTCTTGCGTAGTACCTACAATACACACACACACACACACACACACACACACACACACAAAGTCTGAAGTGCTTAGGGTCTTTAAAGGCCTTAATCTGGTCCTGTACACACACACACACACACACACATATATATATATATATATATATATATATATATATATATATATATATATATATATATATATATATACATTTTTCCGAGTTGTTTCTTGTCGGAAATAAGTTTTAAGCCTCCCATACTACAAATACCAATATCTGGACCATTACTAAATTTGTCAATACATTAATCTTCGTTTATCATCAAAGTATGACCGAATCTTCATAACATAACGCAATAACTTTGATTGCAGCCATACCGGCACCTAGGACACACACACACACACACACACACACACACACATATATATATATATATATATATATATATATATATATATATATATATATATATATATATATGTGTGTGTGTGTGTGTGTGTGTGTGTGTCCTAGGTGCCGGTATGGCTGCAATCAAAGTTATTGCGTTATGTTATGAAGATTCGGTCATACTTTGATGATAAACGAAGATTAATGTATTGACAAATTTAGTAATGGTCCAGATATTGGTATTTGTAGTATGGGAGGCTTAAAACTTATTTCCGACAAGAAACAACTCGGAAAAAATGTACATTGAGTATTTATTAGAATTTTACTCATTTCTTTAATCTCATTTAAATTTCCATGATATACCAACCTAGCTTATTTTCAAAGAAATATATAAATGACATTTTTATGTAATAAGATAAATGTTTTTATTTTTCTGGTGATTTTTTCTTATCTTTTATTATTAAAATTGGCATGTCGACCAAGGTCAAGTCCTCAGTCCACTCCACTGTCCTGTTGAGATATAACTCAGACAAATTTTGAGAACTTGAGACTTGCGATCCCATAGTTTGGTGACGCTGTTGCTAACTTCCTATTTAACTTTACTTGGATTTTAGTGTATTTCATGTGTGTGTGTGTTCCCGTGCAGTTATATTCTCTTGCAAGTGAACGTTGTTGTAATCACTCTATTATTGTAGTTACGATTGTGGAAAATAATTTTCATTTAACAGAAACCAGGACATCTGCATAGTCATAGTAACATTCCCTGGCTGTAATTCCGGCTATATATTATACACCCAGATACCCTCATATGCAAAGGCAACTATCAACAAGGTTTACAAGGTATGTGATTTGAGTAATGTAGTCTTCATTTTTTTTTCTTTTTAATTTGGTAAAGCTAACTTGGAAATCCTCAACATATATGAAATAAAGTAAAGTAGGCCTAGTCTACCTTTAGCACCCTAATTGATATTTACAGATAGGTTGTCACATGGCGTGATCCTACCGTACATAAGTGTATCCTATACTGGCACTTGTATTAGAAGTTACAGAAACAGGTTATTTCAAAATAAAGTGTTAGGAATAACAAAACTAAAACTTGATATGAAGTTAGTGTAAAGAGTGATAACAGCAAGATTTTAGTAGGTTGTTGAACGTACCAGAAGGCATAAACAGTACTCTAGGCCTATGGCCATTATAGTTGAAGTCAACTTACCGTAGACAAAATAGTTAAATGTTTATACTTGCACTGTTTGAGAAAGCTTTGGTGAAATGTGGGTTTTAGTCAATATTTGGGTAAAGTTTTACTGTATTACAGATTCTCATTTCGAACAGAATATATATGTTTTCCTGTAGTAAATAACATGATTTGACCGAATTTTACCTTCATTTTAACCGCAAACCAACAGAACAATCAATTCGACTAACTTCAAGTAGCCGAACTGGTTGCTGTTATTATGGATGAAATGAACGTGAAAACCGGTTAAATCATGTTATTTTCTACAGGAAAACATATATTTTTTGTTAAAATGTTTAAATATAATAGCTTTTATTATATATATTTTGTTAAAATGTTTAAATATACTGACTTGCTCAAATTCAGTGTCACTTCACTCACGTGTGTACTGCAAACGCTAACATTAGCAACGTTACCAGTGTACACAGCGTTGCGAGTGATACGGTGGCATTGCTAACGTTAGCAATGCTACAGTAATATTATCGTGTATTTTAAAGCAATTTTCCATATACCCTTTACACAATATATGAAAAGGTACCAAAAGGGTACAGAACCTATAAAACCCACCTAACCTAACCTAGAAGTTCCCAGGTCATAAACCTAATATAATGTCTTTTGTTATATATATCATGTTAAAATGTTTAAATATAATAACTAGTTCAAATGCCGTGTCACTTTACTCACGTTACGATAACTTTAGCTCTGTTGCGATAACATTAGCAACACTATACAGTGGAACCTCTACATACGATTATCCCAACATACGAAGTAAAATTCGACCAAATTTCTGTCTCAACATATGAAGTGTTGCTCCAACATACGACGTAAACAATACGCTTACCCGTGGAATTTTCTCGAAAGCCTGCAGCATAGTTTGTTGTTGACGCCGCTAGACGGCAGCACATCGGAGGGACGCCAATCGAGCGTCACCTTGATCAGTCCTCTCATCGAGTGCGCATCGTGTGGTTGTCCTCTATTCGCTCAGTTTTAACGTGTTTTCTGTGTTCCGTAATCATGGGTCCTAAAAAGCTTAGTTTCGGTTCAGGAAGTAGTAGCAGTGGTGAGAAAAAGAGGAAGTCTATGCTTTCATTAGAATTAAAGCAGGAAATCTTAGAAAAGCATGAGCGAGGTGTATGTGTTAGCGATCTGGCTAAACAATATGGCCGGAATATGTCGACGATCTCGACGATCATAAAACAGAAGTCAGCCATTAAATCAGTGAAACCTTCGAAGGGATCACGATTATTTCTAAACGTCGTAGCCCTACCCTTGCAGAGATGGAACGACTTTTGGTAATATGGATCAAAGACAAGGAGATTGTTGGCGACATGATCACAGAAACGATCATTTGTGAGAAGGCCAGCGCTATCTACAGTGACTTGAAGGTGGCGCGCTCTTGGGGTGACGCGGGGGAGAGTTCAGCCTGTTGTATGATGCCTTGCAGAATACATGTGTAAAACCTTAACTGATAACTTTGTTTACGCCACCTAGCGGCTAATAAAGTACTGTAGTTGATTTCCTGTCCTCTAAGTTTCGTGTTTGTCTTCAGTTCCTGGCTCCCCTAAAATGTAATATGGTGGCAGCAAGTGAGTGATTTACATGCCAAACAAACTATCAATGTGTGAATAAGATCCCAGCCATCTTTCTCAACGACTTAGAGGCCCTGCCATCAAGCCTAGCCACTGTGGCAGACCATCAACCACCCCAGATCCTGGACCACGTGAGTTTTATGGATGCCGCCATCTTAAAAAACCTGAACATTTGGCTTCAGTGGCCTTTCTATACTTGTGTTTACTTGTGAACTGTGACATTCTTAGTCCCTGAAGATGGGGGATGATGACCCAGGTGCAGTAGGGGGCAACCCAACATATGTATTTACAAATGACTTGATGGGCATAAAGCCACCCAGCTTTGATTGGCAAGGTTCCAACTTGCCACATTCATTCAAAACTTTCAGAAGATATTGCGAACTGATCCTTGCCACTCCCACCTACACTTGCAAACAGTGGCCAGAGATAGTAAACTACATACTCCTCTGGATGGGGCCTCAAGCGGTAGAGATTTTTGACAACTGGACTCAACTCACGGATGAGCAATGTTCCAGTCCGACCGATGTGTGGGAAGCATTTGTTAACTACTTCGAGCTCAAGTCAAACTTCAGGCTTGCCCGTTTCCAGCTGCATGACCTCATACAGCGGCAGGAGGAGCCGATTGACAGCTATGTCAACCGTCTCAAGGTGCAGGCTCAACGATGCAATTTTGAAGGAAACAACCTTGAAGATAACCTCATCGACCAGATTATCAAAGGTACAGCACATGTCGCAGTAAGAAAAAAGCTCTTGGACCAAGATCCGAAACAACTCACGCTTGACAAAGCAATCGATCTTGCGAGAACTTTTGAGGCAACGCAGGCCCAGCTACTGTGCAACAATTGGGGCACGTCAACAAATCCATCGACTCCCTTCAGAAGGCGAAGTTGAGACACGAGAGCCGTCCGAAAGTAAAAAACTTTTTCTGTGGCGGAAAACCGCATGACCGCAAGGACTGTCCCGCCGTAGACGATATGTGTAAACGGTGTTCGAAAACGGGTCACTGGGCAAAGGCTTGTCAAAACACTACGCGAGCCCGTTCTAAGTCTAGTGTACGCTCCAAACCTCAGAACAGCCGATCGCAGTCAAGCGCAAATGCGAACCAATCACAGCCAAAGCCGCAACAGCGATTCGACCGCCAAGTTAGCGCCGTGAATACGTACGACCTGAGCAGTGACTTTGAAAGCATGTCTTTCAACGCAGTGAACAATGATGCCAACAGATCAGAAGCCTACGCATCGCTAAAAATCGAGCTATACCCTGATCGCACGACAAACTTGCGCGGGAAGGTCGACACTGGTGCGCAGAGTAACATCCTTCCACTCAGGACGTTCCGTAACATATTCCCTCGCTATGTCAACTCGGATGGCATCCTGACATCTACAACTCCGTCCAAGACGACGCTCACCGCCTACAACGGAACCGTCATCCGCCAGCACGGTACCCTCGTACTACCGTGCAAATTTGCCGAAAATAAATGGGCGAACTGTGAGTTCTATGTGGCCGAGACCGATGGTCCTGTTATTCTTGGTCTACCCATGTGCACGAAACTCGGTCTAGTCACGCTTAACTGTGCCGTTACTCAATCTGACAGTAGTGTGCGTTACACCTCATTGGAAGACATGAAAAGACACTTCCCTGACCGATTCGAGGGTATCGGTAAATTCAGCTCTGAGCAGAAACTAACTCTGAAGGATGACGCAAACCCAGTAAGACACCCGCCAAGATGAGCGCCCATTCAACTACGCGAGCAGATCAAAAGCGAACTCGATCGTATGGTGGGTCTTGAAGTAATCCGTCCCGTAGCGGAACCCACCGATTGGGTGTCCAGTACTGTATTACATATGTGACAAAACCCGATGGATCTCTCAGAATATGCTTGTATCCAAAAGACCTCAACAGTGCTCTAAAGAGAGGTCAACACCACACGCCGACTGTGGAAGAACTAACACATGTTTTTGCTGGTGCAACAGTTTTCAGCAAGCTCGATGCAAAGCATGGGTACTGGTGCATCCCACTAGACCATGACAGCCAGCTGCTGACTACATTCAACAGCCTATTCGGGAGGTACTGCTTCCGAAGGCTCCCCTTTGGACTCAACGTAAGTCAGGATCTGTTTCAGCGAGTGATGGACGAGATCTTGCAAGGGCTACCTGGCGTTGTGTCAATTGCGGACGATATTATTGTATACGCATCCACACCAGCAGAGCATTCCGAGAGACTATCCACACTTTTCAATTGAGCTAGAGAGAGAGTACTCGTGTTCAACCCCGCGAAATGTGCGATATCCGTGTCAGAGGTACAATTCTTTGGCAACATCTATTCCAAAAGTGGAGTCCGACCTGACCCTGTCAAGGTCCAAGCCATCGCTCAGCTCAAAGTGCCGACTTCCATCAGTGAACTACAATCGTTCCTCGGAATGGCGAACCATCTGGCACTGTTCGTACCCAACCTAAGTGACCACACCGCCCCGCTGCGCAAGATACTTCAAAAGGACATTGATTTCCAGTGGCATCCTGAACACGACGAAGCCTTCATGTCCGTAAAACAGCTTATCTGCCAAGCAGGATCTCTCACTTACTTTGACCCGTCAAAGCCGTCTGTAATCCGAGTAGACGCGAGTCAAGAAGCCCTTGGTGCGGCATTACTTCAAGATGGCCGACCTATTGCTTTTGCATCGAAAAGTCTTACAGACACCGAAATGCGCTACGCCAACATTGAACGTGAACTATTGGCATGTGTCTTCGGTGCTGAACGTTTCCATACATACATTTACGGCAAACCATTTGTCATCGAGTCTGATCACAAACCACTCGAAATGATCAGTAAGAAGAACTTAACTGCTGCCCCAACACGGCTACAACGGATGCTCCTGTGTCTTCAGCGCTACGATTACGCTATAAAGTACAAACCCGGGAGGGAGATGACTTTGCCCGACAGCTTGTCGCGACTCCCAAACCACGGCGCCGACAAGCCGATAGACTTGAATATCAAAGTGTGCTATGTACAGTTCAGCAACAAGAAGCTAGCGGAACTCAGAGGCGCAACAGCTAGTGACGACGAACTCGTACTACTGCTGAAGTATATCATCAGCGGATTTCCCGAGAAGTAGAGAGACTTGCCTGCCGAAATCCGTAAATATTGGCCATATCGCGACGAACTCAGTATCGAAAACGGTCTTACGATCAAGGTTGAACAGCTCATGGTCCCGGAAAGTCTGCGTACACAGTACCTTGAAACTATTCATGAAGGTCACCAAGGCATCACGCGATGTCAGGCCTGTGCGCGGATGTGTTTATTCTGGCCAGGTATTAACCGCGATATCGAACAACTCGTCAATCAGTGCCAACAATGCCAGACATTCCAAGCCTCACAACCCAAGGAGCCCATGGAAGCCATCACTCCAAACCTCCCGAACCAACCGTGGCACACCCTCGGCATGGACTTGTTTACCGTAAATGTCCGGAAATATGTGATTATCGCCGAATACTACTCCAAGTTTCCCGTCATTCACCAACTAAGTGTTGACTCAACAAGCAGAACAGTCGCTCAGCTGACTAGCAGCACATTCTCGTTATTCGGTATACCCAGTACGATCATCACCGATAATGGCCCGCAGTTTATCGGACAACCTTCCAAGATTTGCTCAAATCGTACAACGTTAAGCTTATAAGCAGCTCCACGTTACATCCGAAATCCCATGGATTTATCGAGCGTGCCATCCGTAGCGTGAAGGCACTTATCCGTAAATCTGCAGAGGACACAGATAGGGCAATGTTAGCCTACCGTACGACACCCCTCGGTCCTCAGCTCCCGTCACCCGCGGAAATTCTCTTCCGACCGAAGCTACAAACAACCCTGCCCGCATGCAACCGCACACCTAGCGATAACAAGTTTGACGAATATCAAGCAAGTAGGCAGGAAGCGAGCCAAGAACGATACAATGAACACAGCAAGGAGTTGCCTGAACTCCTACCGAACCAGCCTATCTTCTACCAGGACGCCGCTCGCAAAACGTGGTCTCTCGGTACCGTCATTGGATATGGCCCAGAGACAAGATCTTACACCATCACTTTGACAACACCGGCCAAGCTCTACGTCGAAATCGTGTGCTCTTGCGTCCGCGTCATGTCACATTCTCCGATTCCCCGAGTAGCCCTGCTTGGCTCGGAAACACCACTGAGGATGACGCATGGCCAACGGAACCGCAAACTCTTCCCGAGACAACAGCAGCTCAGACCATCCCCGCTGGAAATGTTGCCACACCGTCTAAGGTTTCGCCAGCTCGAACTCGAGGCCGAACATCAGCAACCAATCAACAACCAACCCGCCACTCTAACAGACTGACGAAACCTACCCAACGATTTATCACACAAATATAAATGTGTAGGCACTGAGCTATTTATACTGATGGCAGAATAAACCATCATTGATAGCCAGTCAGCTGGCATGGGCAGTCTACCCTATCCAGCCAGTAAATACTATGTTTTTTTTTTTACTATATACGAATTGCGTACTGATTGAACTTTTGACCTTAATATGTCTTACCCATAAATCATGATCATTTTCCTCTGTCAAATGCATCTAGAAAGTATTAACCAAGGTACACAAATACTTCCTGATAATATTTTGAATTGAAACCCTGTAAACCACATTCAGTTAATTTGTATTATCCACATAATTCCCCGGAGAATTTTGCATTTGGTTATTATGTCCTGTACATGATACTCTCCCAGAGATTTTGCATTTTATGGTATTGACCAAGTTTTGATACTTTTGTTCCTTTCCAAGGAAGGGGGATGTTGTATGATGCCTTGCAGAATACATGTGTAAAACCTTAACTGATAACTTTGTGTACGCCACCTAGCGGCTAATAAAGTTGTTGATTTCCTGTCCTCTAAGTTTCGTGTTTGTCTTCAGTTCCTGGCTCCCCTAAAATGTAATACAGCCGATCCTACGACGGAGGAATTCAAGGTGTCCCGAGGTTGGTTCGAGAAATTTAGGAAACGGACCGGGATTCATTCAGTTGTTCGTCATGGAGAAGCTTTGAGTTCGGACACTAAGGCTGCTAAAGACTTTGTTAAAAAGTTCGAAAGCATCGTGGCGGAGGAAGGTTACGTAGAGCAGCAGGTTTTCAACTGTGATGAAACCGGTCTGTTTTGGAAAAAGATGCCTAGTCGAACGTACATTACCGCTGAAGAGAAGAAAATGCCTGGACATAAGCCAATGAAGGATCGGTTGACTATTGCGCTTTGTGCCAACGCCAGCGGGGACTGCAAAATAAAGCCGTTATTGGTTTAACCATTCCGAAAACCCTAGGGCATTTAAAACACATAGAATTGATAAAGACCTGCTACATGTTCTATGGCTTTCTAATTCTAAGGCTTGGGTTACTAGGCATATCTTTGTGGAATGGGTAAACGTAGTTTTCGGCCCTGCTGTCAAGAAGTATCTTCAGGAAAGGAATTTGCCTTTGAAGTGCTTGCATTGTTTGGACAATACACCCGCTCACCCCCCCGGACTCGAAGATATCATCGACGAATACAAATTCATCAAGGTGTTGTATCTTCCACCGAATACCACCCCTATCCTCCAGCCCATGGACCAGCAAGTCATCTCTAATTTTAAGAAGCTGTACACCAAACACTTATTGAAGCAGTGCTTTAATGTCACGCAAAGCACCAACTTAACTTTGCGTGAATTTTGGAGGAGCCACTTCAATATCGTGCACTGCTTAAAGATCATTGATCAGGCTTGGGAGGGAGTAACTCGTCGGACCCTGAATTCCGCTTGGAAGAAGCTTTGGCCTGATGCTGTTGCTCCCAGAGATTTCGAAGGTTTTGGCCCTGAGAATGAACCTGTGCTTGCCGTCGAAGAGATTGTATCCCTTGGCAAGTCTATGGGTCTGGAGGTGGATGAAGATGACATCACCGAAATCGTCGATGAGCATCACGAAGAGCTCACCACCGAGGAACTCGAGGAGCTGCAAGCCATGCAGCATGATGAGTTCCAAGCGCAGTTGAGTGAGTCGGAGGAGATCGGGGAGGTAGGCGAAATCTTAGGTACGGCGGAAATAAAACAGATGTTGGCCTATCATCAACACGTTGATTTCATCGACAAGCATCACCCACAGAAACTTCAGGTTTGCCGTGTTGTTGCGCAGTTCGATGATGTTTGCTTAACGCATTTTAGAAAAATCCTTAAAAGCCGTACAAAGCAACTTTCACTCGATAGTTTCTTTAAAAAATCTCTACTAAAACGGTCTAGTGATTTGATGAAAAGAAAGAAAGTGAAGCAAAAAAAGGGAAGACCGAATCGAGTGAAAGTGATGAAAATTAAAAATAAGAAAAGAAAAATGTAAAAAAAAATATAAAATTATAAAAATGAAAAAAAAAAATAAGCTAAGTTAAGTTAAAGTTCACGTAGTAGTGTAAGTTAGTGTAAGTTATCGTACACGTTATCGTACACGTTATCGTACAAAGTCACCGTCCCTACCGCCTCGCTGATCTTCCGTCTCCTCCTGCGTAGAAGTCCCTACACCTGCGCTGGCCTGTCGCTAAGGTAACGTGTTACATTACAACCCGTTTTTTATTTATTATTTCATTATTATTATTCTTTTTCTGGTTTGTAATATATATTTATTATACAGGCATTGTATTAATGTATTGTGTAATTATGTGTAGCCATTTATTAAGGATTTATTATGGGTTTTTAGGCTGAGGAACGAATTAAATCAATTACGATGTATTCTTATAGGAATATTTGCTCCAACATACGATCGTTTTAACATACGAAGTAGTTTCTGGAACGAATTAAGATCATATGTAGAGGTATCACTATACATAATGGTTCTTTTTCCGCCACTGGCTCGCTTACGCTCGCAGGAAGATAAAACATCTAGCTCGTATGTACTGGCAAGCGGTAATGTTGAGCTGCCCACTCTAACCTTAGCAATGTTACTCTAACATTAGCACCTATGAATATAATGGTTCTTGTTCCACCACTGGCTCGCTTACGCTCGCAGGAAAATAAAACATCTAGCTTGTATGCACTGGCAAGTGGTAATGTTGAGCTTCGCACTCTTAACAAAATATGGTAAAACTAACACATTAAATTTAAAGAAATTAATTACTTACTTTTATGACCGCGACGACGAAACTTGTGGGGCATGGGGGTGTTGTGACTGTGAGTCTGTGATGCCTTGACTTCTTTGCCTTAGTTTAGTACTGCACTTGGAACACTGTAAACGTTGGTATGTTACTTTACGAGATTTAAGAAAATTATCAACATTGGAATTCACCAAAATACTTTTAAGTATGGATTACTGCAGTCGTTACAATTTTCTAAAACTTCCATCGTAAAATACGCAAAAAGACGTCACTTGAACTAACAAAGACCTGACTTGGATAAAGGTTTCCACAGAAAAGGGTTTGTTGGAAGATTGGGGTTGGGAAATATTAACCCCCTATGCAAACTTTCCATACGGATGGGTTCGTGATTGGTTAACGGAAAAGCAACGGAGTCTAAGAGAGTAAACATGAATGAACCAGAATGGGAAACTTGTCCAAAGCAAGTTTGTTCCGTAAGTGACATACAAGCCATGCTATTTAATATGGGTTATTACTTTCGGCGTATCTGAAATGACGAGCCATGAGAATTTTAACGAGGGTTTACTACCCCACCGCTAGTTATCGGGGGGTAGGGAGGGTAGCTTGCTACCCCCCCCCCCCCTCCCTCACACACACCTGTGCTTGAGCTCACTTTGCTCTCGGCTCGGGTGGTAGTCGGACGTGTCCGCTTTCAACCTCGCCTTCCTGACAGCCATTTATTGCTTTTTGCTTTTCCTTTTACAGGTGTGCGTGAAGTTGGCCTCTGCTATGCGAAAGTGTCCTGGATTACCCGACCGCCCTTGTGGCACGGTATGTCGGCGGTCGATACGGACCCTCACACCCTTTGTCCTTATTGTAGGGGCCAGCGGTGTGATAGAAATGTGTGTGGTGAGTGTAGGGAGTGGTCTACCTACCAGTGGGAGAGGTTTTCTCGGCGACGGAAGAAATAGTCCAGAAGGGATATTTCTCCTTCGAAGGTTTCTTTGAAAGGAGAAAATCCCAAGGGCTCTTCTTCCGTGGCCCAAATCTCCTCCGAAGCTCCCGCTCGATTGGTTTCTTCCGAGAAACTGTCGAGTGGTAGCGTAGGCCATAGTTCTGTTGCCCGATCTCGGGATTTGGGAGAGGGAGTTGCCTTCTATAGCGAGGCAGCTCCTCCTCCTACCCCGGGGGAGGATTTAAATCTTTACGTGTCTAATGATGATTTGTTTCAGCTTTGGGCTTCCTTGGGGCTTGAGGGTTCGCCCTCCAAGGAAGCCTTGTTTGACATGATCCGGTTGGGGGCCGCTGTCAAACAATCGCCGACTTTGGCAAAGGTTGATCCTCTGTCTATCGTTGATGTTGTGGTGGCAGAGGCTTCCGATGCGGTATCTCAGACCTCTGCTTGTGATCATCCTGTTGTAGCTGAAGGCTTAGTTCCTCCCTCTGCTCATCCTTCGAGGGAGGAACTAAGTCCAACGGTCTCTTCTGCCGGTGATTCTCCCCCTCGGCGGTGTTCACTCACAGAGACTCCTCTTCGGAGGACTGCTGATGGTCAGCCCGCTTACCCCACGGCCCCCAGAGGGCGCATAAGGCGTAAAGCCCGCCTTCCTCTTCACCGTAGAGGCCTTCCTTCACCTCACAAGGGTGTGAGGAGGCGCCTCTTCGGTTCATCGTCTCCGCAGTCCGCAGCAGAGGAACCTCGCAGTCGTTCTCCGACTCTCCAAGCTACAACCCTGGACCTCTCTGCAGATCGTTCGTGATCTCCTTCGGGGGAAGGTTGTCCTTACAAAAGACACGCCGACCTTCCACCCGTCAGACCTGCTGACCTGCCGTCGCCGTTCTGGGCTGCTGACGCGCTCTGGGCCCCAAAGCTTTCTGTTGTAAAACAGGCAACAGTCCCTTCGGGGCTTCAAGGGCATATGCGCAAGATAGTGCATACGTCCCTTACGCGCCAGCGCTCACCTGCGCGCCAACGCTCACCTGCGCGCCAACGCTCACCTGCGCGCCAGCGCTCTTCTATGGAGGTAGTTCCTGTTAAAGGGCGTCAGCGCTCAACTGCGCCCCCTCAACCTGCTGCCGCCATGCGCGCCATTGTTCTCTTACGCGCCAGCGCTCACCTACGCGCCAGAGCTTGCGTGCGCCCCAGCACTCTCCGCGCCAACGATCTTCTGATCTGGGCGCAGTAGGGAAGTTAATTTCTTCCCCTGCTCGCCAGCGCTCCATCGTCTCTGCCTGCGCGCCATCCCTCGCCAGCACGCCTTCGCGCAGTCTCCTACGCACGCCCACGAGGTTGCGCACGCGCGCCCTGTGCGCCCACGCCCATCTCCACAGCCTGATGTGCGCACTCATGCGCGCCCGCACTGGCTCTTTGGCCGGAACCTGCGCGCGAACATTCACCTTCGCGCGCGCGAGCGCTTAGCCTTCCTTCGACGCACCCTCTGCTTTCTCCAGCTCGTGCCCCTGCGCGCCATCGCTCGCCCACGCACCCTCGCGCGCCAACAGTCCCCCGCGTGCCAACAGTCCCCCGCTTGCCAACAGTCCCCCGCGTGCCACCCAGGGCATTTCCCATCGCGCGAGCGCCAGCACGCTCCCCAGCGTGATCATCAAAACCCCCCCCCCCACGTGCGAGGCTGCAGGACAACGCGCGGCCAGGTCATCATCATCGCTAGGATTGGCAGTCCCCCCTGCATGTCCACCAGTGGGAGGATGCCTACAAAGTTGCGTGAACAGGTGGCAGCAACTCGGGGACGATTCCTGGACGATTTCCGTAATCAGTCAGGGATATCGCGTCCCATTCACAACATCTCTACCTCCCCTGACAGCGGATCCAGTGTCGTTGAGCTCCCTTGCCATTGGATTGGCAAGGGGGCAAGCCCTTTGGGCAGAAGTCAAGACCATGTTGAAGAAGGGCGCTCTCCAAGAGGTCCTCCTTATTCCTTATTTCCTTATTTTTTGTTTGGGTTCCCCCAGGTCCCTCAGTGTGAGGCACCTCGTATATCCACCAGAGAGTTGCTAATACATCTTCCGGTGTATTTTGCATCTTCCAGTCTTGGATGGTCTGGGATGCATCTTAGGTATTTATCGAGCTGATTTTTAAACGCATCTACGCTCACTCCTGATATGTTTCTTAGATGAGCTGGCAGCACATTAAATAGTCGCTGCATTATCGATGCTGGTGCGTAGTGGATTAATGTCCTGTGCGCCTTTCTCAGTTTACCTGGAATGCTTTTTGGCACTATTAATCTACCTCGGCTTGCTCTTTCTGATACTTTAAGCTCCATGATGTTTTCAGCAATTCCTTCTATTTGCTTCCATGCTTGTATTATCATGTAGCGTTCTCTTCTCCTTTCTAGACTGTATAGTTTTAAAAATTGCAGTCTTTCCCAGTAATCAAGTTCCTTAACTTCTTCTATTCTAGCAGTATAGGACCTTTGTACACTCTCTATTTGCGCAATATCCTTTTGGTAGTGTGGGTACCATATCACATTGCAGTACTCGAGTGTACTACGCACATAAGTTTTGTAAAGCATAATCATGTGTTCAGCTTTTCTTGTTTTAAAGTGTCTGAATAACATTCCCATTTTTGCTTTACATTTAGCCAACAGTGTTGCTATTTGGTCGTTGCATAACATATTCCTATTTAAAATTACACCAAGGTCTTTAATTGCTTCCTTGTTTGTGATTGTCTCATTATTAGGTCCCTTGTATGCATACACCATTCCTTCTCTGTTTCCATAATTTATTGATTCGAATTTATCGGAGTTAAATACCATCCTATTTATCTCCGCCCATTCATATATTTTGTTTAGATCTCTTTGTAGTGAGTTCCTATCTTCATCACAAGTAATTTCTCTACTTATTCTTGTGTCATCGGCGAAACTTCTCACTACGGAGTTTTCAACATCACAGTCTATGTCTGAGATCATAATAACAAATAGCAGTGCAGCTAATACCGTACCTTGGGGCACACCAGATATTACCTGGGCTTCATCTGATTTCTCGTCATTTGCAACCACTATCTGTTTTCTGTTTTGCAGGAATTCTTTTACCCATTTTCCTATCTTTCCCACAATATTATGCTTTCTCATTTTTTTCTCCAATATGTTATGGTCTACCTTGTCAAAGGCTTTTGCAAAATCTAGATAGATCACATCTGTGTCTTCTTCATTTATCATATTATTGTATATGTTTTCATAGTGAGGTATCAGTTGGGTCTGTGTACTTTTTCCAGGTACGAAACCGTGTTGACCCATATTAAACAAATTATTTTTGACCAAATGGTTCATTATTTTCTTTTTTATTACCCTCTCATACACTTTCATAATATGTGATGTTAGACTAACAGGTCTATAATTGCTTGCCTCTAGTCTTGATCCACTTTTGAAGATAGGTGTTATATAAGCTAATTTATGTTTAACATATATCTCGCTCATATCTATACTCTGTCTTAGCAGTATTGCAAGTGGCTTCGCGATAGTGTTTGCAGTTTTTTTTAACAAAATTGCTGGAACTCCATCTGGTCCGGCTGCCGATCCATTTTTAATTTCGTTTATAGCCGTGACAATATCTGCTTCATTAATATCTATATCCGTTAGATATTCAACATTTTCTTCTCTCATTTCTGTTTCATTATTCTCATTCGCAATTCTTGGCGTGAACTCACTCTTATATTTTTCTGCTAATATGTTGCATATTTCCTTTTTTTCATTCGTTAGCCGTCCTTCAGTCGACACTTTCTTGTAAAGAAGGCGTCTGGAGGCTGGAGACCAGTCATCGACCTCTCAGCTCTGAACAAGTTTGTCAAGCAAACTCCGTTCAGCATGGAGACCGCAGACACGGTCAGACTTGCAGTGAGACCGCAAGACTTCATGTGTACACTGGACCTGAAGGACGCGTACTTCCAGATCCCAGTCCATCCGTCTTCAAGGAAGTTCTTAGGATTCAGCCTAGACAACAAGGCTTACCAGTTCAAGGTGCTGTGTTTCAGTCTCTCCACAGCACCACAGGTTTTCACCAGAGTGTTCACCCTAATATCTTCGTGGGCACACAGGATCGGCATCCGTCTCCTTCGTTATCTGGACGACTGGTTGATCTTAGCAGACTCTGTGTCATATTTTCTTTAACACCGGGACAAACTTCTGAGACTTTGCCAGGATTTGGGGATCATGGTAAATCTCGAAAAGTCCTCACTGCTTCCCACTCAAAGATTGGTATGTCTAGGCATGGGTATAGACACCAATCTCCATAAAGCCTTCCCATTAGACGACAGGATAGCAAGGCTGAGGAGGGTCGCAAGCCCTTTCCTCAGACGAGAAGAACTTCCAGCCCAATCGTGGTTACGTCTCCTCGGTTACCTCTCATCTTTGGCTCGTCTAGTTCCCAACGGTCGCCTCAAGATGAGATGCCTCCAATGGCGACAAGTCTCGGTGGAATCAGGGTTACGATTCCCCGGATGTCTTGATCCCTATGGGTACTGCGAAACAGACGAGAACCTACGAAGGGGACGAAGGGGAGTGGATCTTCTCGTCCTCCCCCCGGATTTGATGCTGTTTTCGGACGCTTCAAAGAAAGGGTGGGGGGCCCACGTTCTGCAACACAGTACCTCAGGCCTGTGGTCAGAATCAGAAAAGTGCCTCCATATAAATCTGCTAGAAATGAAGGCCGTTTTTCTGGCCCTTCAACAGTTCCAACAAACCCTGGCGGGTCACTCTGTGGTGGTGATGAGCGTCAACACCACAGTAGTGGCTTACATCAACAAGCAGGGAGGTACCTTTTCTGAACAGCTATCCCATCTTGCAGTAGAGATACTGAGATGGACTGAAGTCCACTCGATTCCACTTTTGGCTCGCTTCATTCTGGGCAAAAGGAATGTGCTCGCTGACAGTCTGAGCAGAGCGTCTCAGATAGTGAGTACCGAGTGGTCTTTGGATCGTCAAGTAGCCAACAAAGTCCTGACTTTGTGGGGTTCCCCGACTGTGGATCTGTTCGCGACAGCGTTGAACTTCAAACTGCCGCTGTACTGCTCCCCAGTCCCGGACCCCAAGGCTCTCTGGCAAGATGCTTCCCAACAACGGTGAGACAACATCGACGTATACGCCTTTCCCCCGTTCTGTCTGATGAGGAGGGTACTCAACAAGACCAGACTATCGGTCAACCTCTCGCTGACTCTCATAGCTCCGCTGTGGCATCACGCGGAATAGTTCGGACCTTCTGCAACTCCTTACGGAGCCTCTGAGAGAACTCCCTCCGCGACACGAGCTACTCAAACAACCACACGCCAACATCTTCCACAAAGCCGTAGCTTCGCTACGACTTCACGCCTAGAGACTATCCAGCATCTCGCTGAGAGAGGATTTTCGCAACAAGTTGCGGTCAGGATGTCTGGACACCTGCGAAAGTCATCCGCATCTGTCTACCAGGCAAAGTGGAGAGTCTTCTGTCGTTGGTGTCGTGGAAGGGTTATCTCTCAACTCGATGCCACTATTCCAGCAATAGCGGAGTTCTTCGTGTATTCGCGGGAAGAAATGCGCCTTTCAGTCTTGGCAGTGAAAGGCTATCGCTCAGCCTTAAGTCTAGCACTCAGGCTCAAAGGAGTGGACATTTCTTCCTCGCTGGAACTTTCCCTACTCATACGGAGTTATGAACTTACCTGCCCTCAGTCGGAAGTGAGACCACCTCCATGGAACGTGGTTCGAGTTCTCAGGTCTCTTAAGAGATCTCCCTACAAACCATTACGCCAGGCTTCAGATCGCCTCCTAACTTGGAAGACGGTGTTCCTACTAGCTTTGGCATCAGCCAAGCGAGTCAGTGAACTTCATGGTCTCTCTTATGACATCGCCCATTCAAGGGGATGGGGGAGGTAACGTTCAAATTCGTCCCTGAGTTTATTGCTAAGACTCAGAATCCGGGGGTGCCGGACCCTCGGTTTGACTCATTCCAGATTTTGAGTCTTCGTTCTGTAACAGATGACCCAGACCACCTCCACTGTGTCCAATAAGGAGTCTGAGGCTATATCTCAAAATAATGGCTTCAGTACGTCCCCAGGTGCAGGCATTGTTTGTGAGCACTGGGAGGACTAAGAGGAGGGTCACCAAGAACACCATCTCGGCATGGATTCGTAGGGTGATCCATCTGTCCCTGAATCCAGACCCTCCCCCGTCACGTCGCCCTAGAGCACATGACGTCAGGGGCGTAGCTACGTCTCTGGCCTTCAAGAAAAACTTCTCGGTATCGCAGGTGCTCCAAGGTGGGGTGTGGAAGCGTCAGACGACCTTCACATCCCACTACCTGCAAGACGTGACCCACAGGAGGCTCGATACGTTTTCTATCGGCCCTGTGGTGGCTGCACAACAGCTGGTTTAAAACCTCAGGCTCCTTAATGGACAAGTAGCAGAAGGTTGAGGGCATTGTTACCCCGTCTTAGTCTGCATGAATGAAAAGCTATGTCTGGCCCTTATTCTTTTCTTCATCCTCCCCTCTCTTGGGGAAAGCAGCATCCTGGGTTCTCTGCACAGCTGACCTTGAACCACTGCAGGTAAACCATGTTTCCTTGTGTTCCTTGTATTAAGCTAATACTGTCATGTCCCCATACCCTGACGAGGTGGTATTGGGAGAGTCCTAGCCTAAAGTTTCCATCTAAAGGACTACAGGTCAACTTCCTAGGATGAGTCACACTTCATACCTTCACACACACAGCTTACGTGGGCCGCAGCCCTTGCGTAGCAAGGTTCTAGCTAGGTGCAGGGACTCCTTATTGTTGAGTGCTGACACACTCAGATACTGACTCCCCGGGCAAAGCCAAAAGCCAGTACTGGCCGGGACTTTCCACTCAACCTAACGGGTGAGTCACCCATATTAAATAGCGTGGTTTGTATGTCAGTTACGGAACAAATGACAAATTTGTAGGTAATTTGTATTTGTTCCATAACTGAAATACAAACCACACTATTTACATGGAGTCTCTGACCTCTGTCACATATCAGGGGCAGCTCCCTCCCCTCCTGAAGAGGAAGAGGGGAGTCCCCTCCAGGGTGTCTTCTCCAAAGGTTAAACTGTCTCCTCGCAATCCTTGCTCAAGGCTCTTTCCTTACCCCAGACTTTCTCCCCCTCCGCTGCGGATGAGGATTACCTATCCTCGGGGGAGTCGGACGAACCGGTCCGTTCCCCCATCACACCATGGGGGGAAACTCTGCCTCTTCCTGAGAGGTCTTCTCAGGGGTAGAGAAGAGCCTGCATCCATCGTTACTGGAATCCCGTATCCCTCCCAGGAGGGAACCGAAGGACTCGAAGACTGTTTCTAAGTCTTCGGCAAGGATCAGACAGGAGCCAGCTAGACCTTCGGAGAACGTCCACAAATTCCCCCAGGAAGAGCACTGGGGATGAGAGACTTTGCCGCTAGCTCATCAGGAGGAGAACACCAAGAGTCAGAACATGCGTGCTGGCAAGTTCTGACCCCCAGGAGGAACCTCAACAGGTTCCCAAACCCAGAGGACCCTCCTAGTGAGGGTAAGGACTTGGTCTTGGACCAAGTCTATGGCACCCAGGAACCCTCTAGGACCAGTGTAGCTTTGCCCTGGTCACAAGGGATGCAGAGTGCCAGAGACAAGGTTGAAGGCCAGCTCTCTGAGCGCGCCTCCCCAGCAGATCCAGCGCCGATAACAAGCTCCTCCCTCCTCCTCGAGTCCATCAGAGGAGGTATTTTGAGATCCTAGAGGAGACTTGTTTGGGCCTTACAGTTCACCACTCTGAGGAAGAACTCACTGGGGGAGCCACTCTAAAGAGACTCTCCAACCGACACGTGTCCTTTTCTCCTACTGAGATCCTAGGCCAGGAGAATGTAGCGAAATGTGCCATGCAGGCAACTTCTAGGCCTGTCATCTGGCTGGGGTCTCTGGGCATCCTACGGGAAAGAATAGATCTCCTCGTTCCTTTCCCTGAATTGGAGGCTGTTTTCGGACACCTCGAGGAACGGGGGGAGTGGGGGGGGGGAAACTACGTTCGGTACCACAGAGCCTCAGGCCTGTGGTCAGAATCGGAAAAGTGCCTCCATATAAATCTGCTAGTGATGAAGGCCGCTTTCCCTGGCCCTTCTTCAGTGCCAACAAAGATCTAGCGGATCACGCTGAGGGGTTATGAGCAACAACACCTCAGTAGTGGCTTACATCAACATGCAAGGAGGTACCTTTTCAAAGCGACTATCCCATCTCTCAACAGGGATACTGAGATAGCCCGAAGCCCACTCGATCCCTCCATCGACTCGCTTCATTCCAGACAAAGGGAATGTCTCACCGAAAGTCGGAGCAGAGCATCTCAGATAATGAGTATCGAGTGGCCCTTGGATCATCCAGTAGCCAACAAAGTTCTGACTTTGTGGGATTATCCGACCGTGGATCGGTTCGCTACAGGGCTGAACTTCAAGCTCCTGTTGTGTTGCCCCCAGGCCCAAATCCCAAAGCACTCTGGCAAGATGCCTTCCAACAATGGTGGGACAGCACCAACGTGTGCGCTTTTTCCCCGTTTTGTCTGATGAGGAGAGTGCTCAACAAGACCAGAATATCGGTCAATCGCTCTCGGCGTCACAAGCAAACAACCACATGCCAACAGCTCCCTCGAAGCCATAGCTTCGCTTTGACTTACCGCCTGGAAGACTATCCAGCATCTCCTCACCAACAGAGGATTGTCACAACAAGTTGCGAATGGGATGTCTGGACACCTGTGCAGGTCATCCACAGGGGCCTACCAGGCAAAGTGGCGAGTGTTTTTGTGGTTGTTAAATTGCCAGCTCTCACCTGCCCACCAGCGCTTGCCTGGTCGCCAGTGCTTTCCTGCTAGCCAGCGCTCTTCTGCGCATTCACCAAAAACTGCGCTTCAGCAGAAACTGAGCACCAGCATCATCTTATGCGCCACCACTCCAGTACTCTCCTGTGCACTCGCATGAATGGCAAAAAAGAATCAAATTTTTTGACAGGTCACCATTGCCCCATTCTCCTCCCCGCAAACACTTTACAGAAGGGTTCAGGATCCCGAAGATTCTTTCTTCCAAGGTGAATCAATCGCATCTATCATCGGTCGAGACTCCTCACAGGGAACCCTTGGTCCCTTTCTCTTCAGGAAATTTTACCTGACAGTACCACTGTCAGCAAACACGATCTGGACATTGCATACTGCCTATCATTAGCTCGCAAATCTCTAATTACCAGAACGTTGATCACTAGTTCATCGACCGCTGTTCATTAGTCCGCCGATCGCCGATTTCTAGCTCATCTTCCACCAATAAGAAATCATCAACTGACTGATCACTAGGTCACCGTTTGCTGATCGCTAGCTCGCCGATCGTCAGATCGCCAACTGCTAACTCATTTCTCTCTGATCATTGACCTCCAGTCTCACCAATTGCTAACAATCTCTAATTGCTAGCATGCCAATCGCCAATTGCAAGTCAATAACCAGTCATCAGCTTGTTGATCACTAGATCGCCGATGGGCAGCTCGTCTTTCTTCGATCATTGACCTCAGCTCGCTTTGCTGATCTGCAGCTCACTGATCGCCAGTCCGCGATCGAGCGCTGATCATCAATGGCTCACCGATCACCAACTGCGATCATTAAACTATTCTGTTGTCTCTCAGGGCTCTCCAAGCCGATCACCAACTCATTAAATGCCAACCTTCCTTGGGTGACTGACCAGACAGCCTTCATCTACCTGTCAGTTACCATCTTCGGCTCACAGATCGCCGGTTCACTGATCATCGGCAGTTCGCCATTGACCAGCAGTTCGTCACTCAGACTTACTAGTCAAGCTCTGCCTGTGGTTCCCTAGATCGGAAGGCATAGAACACACTTCTCGCTACTCGCCATCACACCAATCCACTAAAGCGATCGGCAAACGATCGACAGCCCCCATCAGCAGCTTGTCGACAGGTGACTACTCGTGAGCACTCTCCAACTGCACAGTAACCACGATACCCAGCCATTAACCATTGTTTAACATTCGCCTGACCGATGCTGTTCTATGGAAGAGCATCAATCCCGTTAAGAGTGCATGGTAGGGTTAAGTGTTGCCTTACTTCTATCAGTTAAAGGAGTTCTCTCCCAGGGAAAAATCCTTACACAGGGTATCGCGTCCCGTCCTTTCCGCTACGAGTCAAGACCCCAGCATCAACAAATTCCCATGCGAAAGGATCCACAAGGAGTTGTTCCTTTTGGTCGATGTCCACACCATGTTGGAGGAGTTCGGACAAGGACTAAGACCACAGGTCATCATGTGCACACTGGACCTAAAGGACGCATACTACCAGGCCCAAAACATCCATCTTCTCGGAAGGATTGAAGATTCAGTCAAGACAAACAAGAAACACCAGTTCAGGGCACTGTGCTTTTGTCTTTCCACAACACTCATTCTGGACGCTGAGGATCGGCTTCCGTCTCCTCCATTTCTGGACAACTGACTGACCTTAGCAGATGCGGTGGCAACTTTTGGTTAGTACCGGAACTTATGAAGCCTTTTTACCGAGATCAGGTGATCATGGTAAACCTTTGGAAGTCTTCCCTACTTTCCTCTCAGAAGACTGGTATATGGGAATGATTCTAGACACCATTCTCCACAAAACCTTCTCATCAAAGACAGGCGTAAAAAAGTCGCAAGATCGTTTCTCAAAACGAGAAGAACTCCCAGTCCAGAGTGACTATTTTTTTTTCCTCGGACACCTATCATCTCTGGCCTGTCTAGCCTCAAACAGCCGCCTCAATATTCGTTCTCTCCAGTGGCGACTTGAGTCCGATTGGAATCGGCTTCCATTCCCCGGACATCCTGATCCCCATGGGAGCAGAAGTTTGGATGAACCTCAAGGGATGGGTGTCAGTCGAGAATCTACGGAGTGATATAACCTTCTCGTCCTTCCCCACCCCTTGGATTTGATGCTGTTCTTAGACCATAGTGCTGCACCACACAACCTCAGGCCTCTAGACAGAGTCCAAAAGTACCTCCACTAAAATCTATTAAGAGATGAATGCCAAGTTTCCGGTCCTTCAACAGCCTCATCAGTTCCTAACAGGCCACTCAGTGGTGTGATGAGTGACAACACCACACAGGGGCTCACATCAACAAGCAAGAAGGAACTTGCTCGCAGCCTCTTCCCATTTAACAGTATAAATACTAAGATGGGCCGTAGTCCACTCGGTATCAGCCTGCTTCATTGCAGACTAGAGGAATGTGCTCTTCGACAATCTGTGCACAGCATCTCAGATAAGGTGTACCGAATGCTCTTTGGATCACCTTGTAGCTGACAAAGTCCTGACTTTACGGGGTTCTCCAACTATGGATCTGTTCGCGACGCCCCTGAACCTCAGGCTTCCGCTGCTCCCCAATCCTAGACTCCAAGGCTCTCTGGCAAGAAGCATGCCAACAACGGTCGGTACAACAACGACGTTTACGTTTCCTCCCTGTTCTTGTCTGAAGAGAAGGTTACTCAACAAGGCTAGAACATCAGTCAGCCTCTCAAGGGCTCTCATAGCTTCGCTAGGGCATTATGCAGAATGGTTTCCAAACCTTTTGCTGCTCCTGGTAGAGCCTCCAAGAGAACCCTCTCCACGTCTCAGACAAGCACACTTCGACATCTACCACAAGATATAGCTTCGCTATGATTGTATGCTTGGAGACTACCCAGTACCTCCTCACTCACAGAGGCTTTTTCCAATAAGTTGCAAAGAGGTTGTCTTGATATCTGGGGAATTCCTCAGCATCAGTCTATCAGGCAAAGCATAATGTCTTCTGTGGTTGGTGTCATGGGAAAGCGTATCTCTCCGCTCAATACCTCTATTCCAGCAATAACTGAATCCTCGAGTGTATGCAGCAGGAAAAGACCCCCTTTTCAGTTTCAGCAGGTAAAGACGATCACACAATTGAGCCTTGCCTTCAAACTGAAAGGACGGGTCATCCCCTCATCGCTAGATCTTTCCTAACCCATACGGACTTACAATTTGCCTTTTCCCAGTCGGAATTGAGACGACCCTTTCGGAACGAGGTTCGAGTTCTCCAGTCTCTAAGGAGACTTCCTTACGTTCCACTTCACCAGGCAACAAATTTTCACCTGCTTTAGAAGACAGTGTTCCTACACACTTTGACAGCAGCCAAACGAGTCAAGGAACTTCATGTTCTCTCTTTTGACATCACTCATTCAAGAGAAGTGTTAAAGGCAACGTTCAGTTTCGTCTCCAAGTATGTTGCCAGATACAGTCTCCAGAGGTGAAGGTTCCTAGACAACAAGTCTCCACTCAGTAACTGACGGTCCAGATCATATGTTACTGTACCCTGGGTAAGGTTTTAGGTTCTACCTCAAGAGAACGGCAACAGCCCACCCGGGTCCCATCTCTTTTCATTAGCATTAGGAGAGACAAGAGGAGGATTACCAAAACATCATCTCTGCTGGATTCACAGTGTCATCAATTACGCTCTGAATCCAGATCCTCATCCAACACGTCGACCCACGATGTCAGAGGCATAGCTATGCCCCTGGCCCTTCTTAGCAGATTAATCTGTAATGCCAGTTCTACAAGCAAGGGTGTGAATGCTCCAGGTAACTTTCACAACGTTTCTCCTGCAAAAATGTGACCCACAGGAACTCGATACGATCTCTGGTGGTCCTGTGGTGGCTGCACAACAGCTGGTTGTATACCTCAAGCTCCTTATTGGACTAGTAGCAGAAGCACACTGTTCCTGGTTTAGTCCGAGTGAATGAAAAGGTTTGACTGGCTCTTATTCTTTTCTTCATTCTCCCCTCTCTTGGGGGAAAGCAGCATCCTGGGTTCTTTGCATAAGCTGACTTCAAACCACTGCAGGTAAACCATGCTCCCTATGTACCTAGTATTAAGCTAATACTGTTGCGTCCCCATAACCTGGCGAGGTGGTATTGGGAAAGTCTTGGTTGCAACAGTTTTTCCTACAAAAAGGCTCGAAATAACTTTACCTAGACAGTCACACTTCTAAATATCTCGATACACACCTTGCATAGGCTGCGGACCTTGCATAGTAAGGTTTTAGCGAGGCGCAGGGACTCCTTATTTTGAGTACTAACATAGGCTACTCAAATAAGGAGCCCCTGGGTAAAGACAAAAGCTAGATTGGCAGGGACGTCCACCCTTCCTAATGGGTGAGTCACCCCTAAATAAATAGCGTATGTTTGTATTCCAGTTACGGAACAAATGACAAATTCGTAGATACAGTAAGTTGTATTTTTCCTAACGATACAAACCTTAGCTATTTATACAAACTTGCCTGCCAGCCCTATCCCCCTTGAAATCCTACCTCTAAGCAAAGTGAGCTAAATCACCGGTGTGTGAGGGGGAGCGGTAACAAGCTACCCCCTTATCCCCGCTAATTAGCAGTATGGGTAGTAAATCCTCGCTAAATTTTAATGGCTCATCATTTCAGCTTTGCAGAACGTAATACCCCCTAAATAAATAGCTAAGTTGTTCCGTAACCGAAATACAAACCACGCTATTTACATTGGGTTTACTTTCGGCGTAGCTGAAATGACGAGCCAATAGTTTTTAACGAGGGTTAACTACCCCCGCGCTAGTTAGCGGGGGTAGGGGAAGGGGTAGCTTGCTACCCCCCCCCCCCCCCCCACACACACACACCGGTGATTTGCTTCACTTCACTTTTGGCTCCGACGATGAACAGACGTGTCTGTCCATCGTCCTCGTTTGACAGCCTTAATCTTTTTTGCTTTTCCTCAGCTTGTGTGCGTTTGAAGTTGGCCTCACCCTTGGATATCCATCATGCGCAAGTGCCCTGGTATTGCCGATTGCCCTTGCGGTACTTTCATGTCTGCGATGGATACGGATCCTCACACCCTTTGCCCGCAGTGTCGAGGCCGACGGTGTGACAGAGAAAATAATTGTAGAGAGTTCAGGGAGTGGTCTGCCTCCCAGTGGGAGAAGTTTGGCCGCCGGCGTAAGAAGAAGTCCAAGAGAGACCGTTCTCCTTCTGGGGTTGCCTTGAAGGAGGAAGGCTCTCGGGACTCTTCTTTCGCCGCCCAAACCTCCTCCGAAGCTCCCCCTCGTCCGGCTCCTAAGGAGAGACCGCCGAGTGGGAGCGCAGGCCCTAGTTCTGTTTCCCGACCTTGGGTTGGGGGAGAGGGCGTCGCCTCCCATAGCGGGGCGGCTCCCCCTCCTCCCCCGGGGGAGGTTATTGATAATGATTCGTTGTCTCATGATGATCTCTTTCAGCTTTGGGCTTCCCTGGGGCTGAAGGGCCTGCCCTCCAAGGAAGCCCTGATTGATCTTGTCCAGTTGGGGGCCGCTGTTAAGCAGTCGCCGGTGATAGCAGAGGTAGATCCTCTGTCTATCGTCGACGTCGTGGTGACAGAGGCTTCCGACGGGTCGGGGCAAACCTCTGCGGTTCCTGATGAGGATGACGTTGCTGAAGGCTCTCCTTTCCCTTCTGTACATCCTTCGAAGGGGGAGGGGAGTCCCACGGGCTCTTCTGCTGCCAAGCCTCCCTCTCGGGGGAGCGCATTGACTGAGACTCCCCTTCGGAGGACGGATGATCCTGATGACCCTCCTCTTGGCTGCCTTCGCCGTAAGGCTAACCGTCCGCTGCGTCGTAAGGGCCTCCCGTCTCCCTATAAGGGTGCTAAGAGGCGCCTTTTTGAATCTTCTCCTCCTTCCTCCGAGGGGGAGTCTCCTCGCCGTAAGCAGCCTGCAACTCCTGCCTCCTTAGACCTCTCCGGGGATCGATCTCCAACGCCTTCCAGACCTTCCGCCCCTGGTGCAGATGGACAGCAGTCTGACCTCGTCATCCGACGGGCAACGGTCCCTTCGGGGCAAAGGGTTGCCTCCCACGGTGTGGGGGCTTCCCTTGCGCGTCAGGGTTCCCCTGCGTGTCCTTCTGCAGTGTTAGCTCACAGGCGCTCTCCTGCTCGTCAGCGTTCCCCTGATCGCCAGCGCTCTCCTGTTCGTCAGCGCTCTCCTGATGATCGTCGCCCTACTGCTCGCCAGCGCTCTCCTGAGTGCTCCGAAAATCCTGCTGTTCCTGTTGTTCGCCCTGCGCGCCAGCGGTCTCCTGACCGCCCTTCTGCGGTGTTAGCGCACAGGCGCTCTCCTGCTTGTCAGCGTTCTCCTGATCGCCAGAGCTCTCCCGAGTACTCCGAACATCCTGCTGTTCCTGTTGTGCGCCCTGCGCGCCATCGGTCTCCTGAGCGTTCTAGATCTCCTGCTCGTCAGAGCGCACCTGCGCTCCCAGTTCCTGACACACGCCCTGTGCGCCCACGTTCGCCCGCGCGACCTGGTACTTTGGTTCAGGTCTTGGACAAGGACTTCTTGTCCTCGCCCTCGCGATCCTGTTCACCAGCCTGTTCCAGCACAGCAACGCTCACGGTCGCCTGCGCGTAGTTCTACTGTAATGCTACTGTACGCCCTCGCACCCACGCTCCTCCTGTTCCTGAGGCCGTTCGCGAACGTTTGCCTTTGCGCAACGCGCTGGCAGCTTCCACACAGGATTCCGCGCGTCGCCCTTCTGCTCGCCAGCGACCACAGCCGCGTCAACGTTCGCCTGCTCGTCAGCGATCTCCTGCGCGTCAACGATCCCCAGCGCGTCAACGATCCCCAGCGCGTCAGCGATCTCCTGAACATCGGCGATCTCCTGACTGCCTGCGTGATTTTTCGCCTGCGCGTAAGCGCTTTCCTCCGCGTCGGCGCCCAGAGGATCTGGAGAGACATGGGTCTCCTTCTTCCAGCTCAACCGCTCGCGGTCGCTCGCCTGCGCGTTCTACGCGCCATCGCTCGCCAACACGCCACCATGCGCCAACGTGCCATCGCTCGCCTATGCGCCAGCGTTCACCAACGCGCCATCGATCGCCTGCTCGCCATTGATCTCCCACGCGTTATAGGTTCCCTGGATACCATCAACAGCAGTCGTTGGAGCGATCTCGTCTGCCCGCCCGCTCGCCAACGCGTTCCCTCGCTGACGCGCCAACGCGCTCACTCGCCAGCTCGCCCTCGTGCTCACGTGTTTACTCGCCCACACGCTTATGCGTTCACTCGCCTAAACGCCCGCGCTCGATTGTCTCAGCGCGTTTGCGCACCTGCGCTTCAGCAGCCTCTCGCGCCCGACTCCTTAGTGTCGCCTACGCACGAGCGTCAGCGCGACCCCCGTTCGCGTCGGGTTCCGCAGCTCGCGACAGCAGCAGGGACGCGTGTCGCCAGACCGCAATCAGAATCGCCCCCGCCTAAGCGCAGGTCTCTGTGTCAGGATAGGGAAGACCCATCAGAGAGGTCAGAACAACTTTCTTCCCCTTTTTCTTCACAGGCAGGTCGAGTGGTGTCCACTCCAAAGGATCGCCCGATCCCCTTCCCTCCAGCGGGAATTTCGGACTCTGTGTCCGTGACTCGGCAGTCCTGGTTTGGTCCTCTGATGCGGGCGTTAGTGAAGGCTATGAAGCCGGCACTCGCCGATCAAGGACACAAACCAACGACGGCCTCGCCCCCGCTGAAGAGAGGGAGAGGAGTGGACTTCGTGGTGACTTCTCCCAGGGAGAAGCTGGTTCCTAAGAGGTCCGTTAGGAAGGCTCCATCCCCTTCGCAGGCGCTTTCTCCTTCTCCTGTAGACGAGGCTTTTCCGTCCTCAGGAGAATCCAGTGAGGTAGCGGTCTCCCCCTCGGCATCAAGGGGGGAGTTGTCTCCTCATGGAAGGGAATTGTCTCGCGTGGAAGGCACCTTCCAGGCCTCTTTGTTGGGGTCGTGTATCCCGCCCAGGAGGGAACCTAAAGACTCCAAGACAGTTCCGAAGTCTTCTTCGCGAATTCGTCAGGTTCCAGCTGCACCCCGGGAGAACGTCCACGCATCTCCCCAGGAAGAGATTCCGGGGACGGAAGACTTAGCTGCCAGTCCGCAGGGAGGAGACCAGCAAGAGTCGGAGCACGCCTTCTGGCAAGTCCTGAGCCTGATGAGGCAACTCAAGGGGTTCATGGATCCCGTGATCGCCCCCCGGGAAGGCAAGGACACGGTCCTGGATCAGGTGTACGGTACTCAGAAGTCCCCCAAGGCCAGCACAGCTTTGCCCTGGCCCCAGGGGCTAAAGAGTGCCAGAGGCAGGGCCAATGCTCAACTCGTGGGTCTCGCCTCCTCCAGTCGTTCCTCTGCCGGGAACAAACTCCTCCCACCTCCTCGTCTCCAGCAGAGGAGGTACTTCGAGATCATGGGGGAGTCTAGCCTCGCTCTTCCCCTCCATCATTCGGTAGAAGAGCTCGCTAGGGGAGTTCCCCTTGAGAAGCTCTCCGCCCGGCAGGTGACGTTCTCGGCGTCGGAGATCCTGAGCCATGAGAAGATCGCGAAGTGCGCCATGCAGGCCACTTCGTGGCTGGATATCTGGCTAGGTTCTCTGGGCATCCTATTGCGCTCCGAGGATCTGTCTAAGGAGACCAATAGGAAGGCCCTGGAGACCTTCCTCCTCTCGGGCACTCGCTCCATCGAGTTCCTGGCACATCAGGTTACTAACCTTTGGGCCAACTCGGTGTTGAAGCGTCGTGACGCGGTGACCGAGAAGATTCACCCGAAGGTCCCCGCCGTGGATGTCTGCAGGCTCAGGCACGCTTCCCTCCTTGGGGGGAATCTGTTCGAGCCGCAGGACATGGAACGCACAGCTGAGAGGTGGAGGCAGTCGAGCCAGGACTCCCTCCTCCAAAGGGCCCTTACATCTCGGCCCTATAAGCCTCCAGCTCCGCAGCAACCGCAGCAGCAGCCTCGCAAGACACCAAAGCAGGCACCGGCAGCTAAGAAAGTGGTGTCTAAGCCCCAGCCCTTTCCAGCCAAGGTCAAGAGGGGCGGTAAGTCCTCCAGGGGAGGCAAAACTCCTAGAGGGAGCGGCCGCGGCCGCAAACGCTAGGAGTGGCAGTCCCCCCGCGTGTCCACCTGTGGGGGGATGCCTTCAAAGTTGCGTGCACAGGTGGCAGCAACAAGGGGCCGATGCTTGGACGGTCTCTGTGATCGGCCAAGGCTATCGCGTCCCATTCACGAGATCTCTACCTCCCCTGACAGCGAATCCAGTGTCGTTGAGCTCCTATGCCATGGGATCGGTAAAGGGGCTAGCCCTTCGGGCAGAAGTCGAGACCATGCTCAAGAAGGATGCTCTCCAGGAGGTCGTCGACGGCTCCCCAGGCTTCTTCAGTCGACTCTTTCTTGTAAAGAAGGCGTCTGGAGGCTGGAGACCTGTCATCGACCTCTCAGCTCTGAACAAGTTTGTCAAGCAAACTCGGTTCAGCATGGAGACAGCGGACACGGTCAGACTTGCAGTGAGACCACAAGACTTCATGTGCACACTGGATCTAAAGGACGCGTACTTCCAGATCCCAATCCATCCGTCTTCCAGGAAGTACTTGAGATTCAGCCTAGACAGCAAGACCTACCAGTTCAAGGTTCTGTGCTTTGGTCTCTCCACAGCACCTCAGGTGTTCACCAGAGTGTTCACCCTGATTTCATCTTGGGCGCACAAGAACGGCATCCGTCTCCTTCTTTATCTGGACGACTGGCTGATCCTAGCAGATTCGGAGTCGACCCTTCTTCGACACCGAGACAGGCTTCTGGGACTTTGCCAGGATCTGGGGATCGTGGTAAATCTCGAGAAGTCCTCTCTGCAGCCGTCCCAACGACTGGTTTATCTAGGCATGTTGTTAGACACCAATCTCCACAAAGCCTTTCCATCAGACGACAGGATAGCAAGGCTGAGGAGGGTGGCGGAACTCTTCCTCAGGCGAGAAGAGCTTCCCGCCCAATCGTGGTTGCGTCTCTTAGGTCACCTGTCCTCCCTGGCTCGTCTGGTTCCAAACGGCCGTCTCAGAATGAGATCCCTGCAATGACGGCTCAAGTCCCGGTGGAATCAAGGATCCGATTCCCCGGACGTGCAGGTCCCGATAGGACCTTCGGAACAGGCGGACCTGCGGTGGTGGCTGGTCGACGAGAACCTGCGAAAGGGAGTAGATCTTCTCGTCCTCCCCCCGGAGTTGACACTGTTTTCGGACGCGTCAAAAGAAGGGTGGGGGTCGCACATTCTGAACCAGAGGACCTCAGGCCTTTGGTCAGAATCAGAAAAGTACCTGCACATCAACCTGCTAGAGATGAAGGCCGTCTTTCTGGCTCTTCAACAGTTCCAACGAACCCTGGCGGGTCACTCCGTGGTGGTGATGAGCGACAACACCACGGTAGTCGCTTATACCAACAAGCAGGGAGGTACTTTTTCGCAGCAGCTATCCCATCTTGCAGTAGAGATTCTGAGGTGGACTGAAGTCCACTCGATAACACTATCAGCTCGCTTCATTCCTGGCAAGAGAAATGTGCTCGCCGACAGTCTGAGCAGGGTTTCGCAGATAGTGAGTACCGAGTGGTCTTTGGATCCTCAGATAGCCAACAAAGTCCTGACTTTGTGGGGTTCCTCAACCGTGGATCTGTTCGCGACAGCCTTGAACTTCAAGCTGCCCCTGTACTGCTCCCCAGTCCCGGACCCCAAGGCACTCTGGCAAGATGCTTTCCAACAACGGTGGGACAACATCGACGTGTACGCCTTCCCACCGTTCTGTCTGATGAGAAGGGTGCTCAACAGGACCAGACTCGGTCAACTGTTCGATGACTCTGGTAGCTTCGCTATGGCATCACGCGGAATGGTTCGGACCTTCTGCAGCTTCTGACGGAGCTCCCGAGAGAACTTCCTCCACGACACGAGCTACTCAGACAACCACACTGCAACATCTTTCACAAGGCCGTAGCCTCGCTTCGGCTTCACTCCAGCGTCTCCTCACGGAGAGGGGCTTTTCGCAACAGGTTGCGGAGAGAATGTCTCGGCACCTGCGAAAGTCCTCTGAGTGAGTCTACCAGGCAAAGTGGAGAGTCTTCTGTGGTTGGTGTCGTGGGAGGGGTATCTCTCCACTCGATGCCACTATTCCAGCAATAGCGGAGTTCCTCGTGTATCTGCGGGAGGAAATGCGCCTTTCGGTCTCAGCGGTGAAAGGCTATCGCTCAGCCTTAAGCTTGGCTTTTAGGCTGAAAGGAGTGGACATTTCTTCCTCGCTGGAACTCTCTCTACTCATATAGCTATGAGCTTACCTGCCCTCAGTCGGTAGTGAGACCTCCTCCTTGGAACGTGGTTCGGGTTCTCAGGGCTCTTAAGAGACCTCCCTTCGAACCATTACGCCAGGCCTCTGATCGCCACCTGTCTTGGAAAACGGCTCTCCTGCTCGCTTTGGCCTCGGCCAAGCGAGTTAGTGAACTTCATGGTCTCTCGTACGACATCGCCCATTCAAGGGGATGGGGGGAGGTAACGTTCAGGTTCGTCCCTGAGTTTGTTGCCAAGACTCAGAATCCTGGAGTGCCGGATCCACGATTCGACTCTTTCAGGATCGCAAGTCAGACCAGCTGCAATTCGTCCTCAAGTGCGAGCGTTGTTTGTTAGCACAGGCAGGACGAAGAGGAGGGTCACCAAGAATACCATCTTGGCTTGGATTCGAAGGGTTATCCATCACGCCTTGAATCCAGACCCTCTTCCGTCACGTCGCCCTAGGGCACACGTTCCTTGCGAAGCAAGGAACTTGTGAGGTGCAGGGGCTCCTTTTCTCAAGTGCTACTCACTGGGAGGTGGAGCCCCCGGGTAAAAGCCAAAGTCAGTAAGGCTGGGGACTTTCCGCTCTTCCTAAGGGGTAAGTCACCCAATGTAAATAGCGTGGTTTGTATTTCGGTTACGGAACAAATGACAAATTCGGAGATAATTTGTATTTTTCCTAACCATACAAACCTTAGCTATTTACACATATTTGCCCGCTAGCCCTGTCCCCCAAGTCAAGTCCTACCTCTAAGTGAAGTGAAGCAAATCACCGGTGTGTGTGTGGGGGGGAGGGGTAGCAAGCTACCCCTTCCCCTACCCCCGCTAACTAGCGCGGGGGTAGTTAACTCTCTTTAAAAACTATTGGCTCGTCATTTCAGCTACGCCGAAAGTAAACCCAATGTAAATAGCTAAGGTTTGTATGGCTAGGCAAAATACAAATTATCTCCGAATTTGTCATGTTTGTATCGTTAGGTAAAATACAAATTATCTATGAATTTGTCATTTTTTATATTCCATTTCTTTTCCCCTGGCAGGCCTTGCCTGAATTAGACGGTAGTTTTCTTCTTAGCGGGAAAGCATTTGATGGCAACTCCTTTGGGTAAGCGGTCGACGGCAATCTAATGTCTGGTCTTGTTGAAGCAAACCTCTACTTACGGGACTTCACCCTTTTCGGGAGACTCTCGTTCCTGAGAAGTTTTTCATAACTTCAACGGGTGTTGTTAAAACTTCATAAAGGCCGTAAGCCTTCCCGGAGCATGTGCTCTATCCAAGACAAACCCGTCAGGTTATTGTCATGAACTCGGGTTCTACCATTTGATTGAGTCAGCCGCATCCCCTCATTTTACTTTAGGTACGACGACTTAAGAGAGGCTCTCTGCCCTTGGGTATCAAGGTTTGGAAGGAATGCTCCATCTAGAGGTCCCTATCTCCTCGGAGTGTCCTCTCTAAGGTTGGACGTCGACCCCATGGACGGGCAGGTAGGTGGGGATGAGTTTTGAGCCTTCAGCTTTGCAATTACCTGCGTCACCAACCTAGGACCCTCAAAGGATCCTGATGTTCATGTTACCTTGCATAAAACCGTGACTGCTAAAAGCAACACATTCTAGGGAAAGCCAAGGGGCTATGACGGAGCTCAAAGATATGGTGGTGAGTCGGATCCGTTCAGGAACTCGGATGACTCCCCCTACAGCCCCAGGCGTATCGAAGTAACCTCCTTCGATAAAAACAACACATAGATATTTGCCTTACATGTTCCATATATAGATGGTACCATAATTCTGGATGGCATAGACGTCCGCCCTCTGGGGGACCTAGAATTTACTCTCAGGTACTAGAATTCCCATTCAACGGATTCGTTCGATTGAAAGAGCATGCCTTGGTTAGGTTAGACAAGGTACCGAAGGTAACGGTATTATTTCCTAAACGGCAGGCCCGATCTGTCTGGACCAGGATGTTGTCGGTCTGGGGGGTTACGATAATTCCAAGCTCACCCCACACAATGGAGAATACGCCATATCTACAGATGCTCTCATTGTTGCCTTGCCTATTATGGATAAATGTACAGGTCTTACTATTCAAACTGACAAAGAAGGTTCGGCCATACCGGCTCTTAAAGAGCCGGACCCCACCCTGGGGGAGCCCCTAGCCTCGATTTATCCCACTGAGACTTTGTTTCAGATATTCAGGAAGAACCAATCTCTGCCCTTCCAATTCGACCTACACGTTTGGTGGTCTGATCGGGTTAGTTGTGGGAAATACGTTCTGTCTGAGGCCTCTATCAGACAGGAATCGAGCAGGCTGATAGTTCCTCCTGATGAGGTAAAACCCTCTTCCCTCAGGAGGAGGTGAACAAGGTTCTACAAGATGATACGAGAGCAACTCAAAATTGCTGGAAAGACGGGGCCTCACTGCCAGAAAGAAGGTCGAAGACCAAAAGCAAGCTTTCTTCAAGAAGAAGCAGAGAGTTGCCCTCTACAAAACGAACCGGGGTCACTGCCATCAATAGTCAGTTACCCACTCGACATCACAGTCTTCCTCTGATTCGTCGACTATGCATCCGGATCCCCCTAGGTTCACTCCCTCACAACGAGGTAGTCCCGGTAGGGGAGAGACTTTACCACTTTCAAGACCAATGGACCTTTGGTCCGTGGGCTCATAGCATAATCCCTAAAGGTTTGAAGTGGAAATGGCCACAAGGTCCTCCTCCTCCACCAGTGACCCTCTCCCAGAAATCCACTCCCATCCTGAAAGAGTACACCACAGAGTTACTCAAGAAGAAAGCAATCAAACGGGACCGATTACCGAAGTTCCAAGGCCGCCTGTTCACAATTCCGAAGAAAGGCTTGTCGGCATTGAGAGTGGACCGGGACTTGTCAAAGCTAAACTCTTACATTCTCTGCGACAAGTTCCGGATGTTGTCCATCTCTCAGGTACGGACCTTACTTCCCCGTGGGGGCGTCACCACCTCTGTCGATCTTACCGACGACTATTATCACGTGCCTATAGCTCGAAACTTCTCTTCTTATCTGGGTTTTCCGCCTAGGCAGGAAAGCCTTTGCGCTCAAAACATGCCCTTCGGCCTCAACATTGATCCCAGGATATTCACGAAACTGGGAGAGACAGTGTTAGAACAACTCAGGAATCAAGAGATACAGATCATTGCTTATCCGGATGGTTGGCTGATTTGGGCCCGGTCGGCCATAGAAGGCAACAGAGCTACGAAGGAAGTACTTCGATTTCTCGACAACCTGTGATTTCGGGTCAATCTCCAAAAGTTTCGCCTGCAACCATCAGGCCACTTAGATTGGTTAGACATTCAGTGCGACCTTTCGAAGCACACGTCTCTCCCTTCCAAAAAGGTAAGAGGAATAGCTTCCAAGATCAAGAATTTTCTCAAACACAAACAGGTGTCCAGAAGAACCTTAGAAAGTATCATCGCTCTTCCCCAATTCACTCCAATAACGGGTCTCCTATTAAAATCCAAACTCAAAGACATCAATCGAGTTTGGAGAAAGAGAGCTACAGTACCTTTAAGAGACAAGGTCTCGAAGATCCCCTGTCTTGAAAATGAGACTACGCCCGTGGTCCGAACCGAAGAACCTCTCCAAATCGGTCCCTCTACAATTCCCACCTCCACAAGTGACATTCCATGCAGCCGCGCCTCTAAGTGGATGGGGGGATTACTCCGAACATCAGATGTTTCAGGGCTCTTGGTCACCCGCCATGAAACAGTCCCATATCAATGTTCTCGAAGCCATGGCAGTGTTCTTGACCCTGAAGAGACGCTCTCCTCCGAGGTCGAGCCACATCAGAGTAGTGTCAGACAGAACAGGCGTAGTACACGGCGTCAACAGGGGAGGATCCAAGTCACCCAACCTGAATCGGATCCAGGTCACTATCTTCGCCTGGCCAACAGAAAAGAACTGGTTCCTGTCAGTAACTCACCTAGCGGGAGTCCAGAATGTGAGAGCGGACTCACTAGCCAGGACGAAACCACTGGAGTCAGAATGGTCTCTAGACATAATTTCATTCTGGTGGATACTCAGGAACCATTAGAAGAAGGTTTACCTATTCCCCCCAGTGAATCTTCTAATGAGACTTTTACACAAACTACGCCCCTTCCGGGGGGCCAGTGGCTTTAGTACCACCTCACTGGCCAAGAACAGTTTGTTTCCTCTCCTCCTCGAGTTGAAACTCCGTCCCTTCCGGATCCCGTTCCCCAAACTGACTCAAGTAATCCAAACTCACTGTGTCAGATTACTCAAGGATAGCCAAAACTCTAAATTTGTGGACTACAGGAAGTTTGCAGATCGTAGAGACGCGAACATTGAAACCGGAAAACGATCTCTTCATCGAATCAGACAAAAGGGACTCGACAATTCGCCAATATGATTCGGCGGTAAACAACTAGCAGATTCCCTAAGAGTTCAGACCATACTCGTATGTCTCCGAATATAGCCATCTCTTTCTTGAGGTTCCTATTTGGCAAAGGCCTAACAGTTAACACTTTAACCACCATCAAGTCAGCTTGGAAGAAGATCTTCCTTGTTGGGTTTAGCATTAACCTAGCTGATTCCTATTTCTCATCTATTCCAAAAACATGTGCTAGGATTTGACCTTCGGTTCGGCCACAAAAGGACTCTGGTCTCTGAACGGTGTCCTCAAAACTTGCGCCGGACACGGGCAATGAATCCTGCTCTTATATCACTCTTCTTAGGAAGACCTTATTTCTAACGGCTTTGACCTCAGGTGATGGAATATCAGAACTAGCTCTCTCACGGACCCGGAAAACATATTTCCTCCCTTCAGCCGAAGTACTTCTTTCTCCAGACAATGCTTTCCTAGCTAAAAGATGAAGTTCCGCAAATAGGTGCTCCCCTCGGAAGATTATTCTTCTTCCCCAGGATTTTTTCTCTGTGTCCAGTCACTAATCTCAAGGCCCTTTTAGCTAGAACTGCCACCCGCTCGTCTGGCCCCTTGGTTATCAGGGAACAAAGAGGTACTATTTCCATCCACGGTATCAGGCAACAAATCCTCTTCTTCTTTAAACATACTAATCCGGAATAATTTCCCCAGGCTCATGATATACGGACAGTAGATACCTCCATCAATTACTTCCAGAACAGGGACTTTGATGATTTTTTAAAAATATACGGGTTGGAAATCCCCTATGGTTGTCAAACACCACTATCTAAAGATCTTACAGGCCCTTAAATACCCGACGATGGCAGCGGGGAGCCTTTCCCTCCCCAGTAATCTCTACTTCTTCCTTTTTTTCCATCTCTTCTCTTCTCCCTCCTACCCGCCACTCACACCACGTCGCCACTCTCCTGGGTAGTTCGTTAGCCCTATGATATTTGCCATGTTTAATTCCTATGGTTTAACTGTTATTGTAGTCACCGTTCCTTTAATGTTTAGATATGCTTAGACATGTAAGGTTTGATGCCTTTTGCGATTCGACACTCAGTTGATTCCTTGTCGTCTTAGTTATTTAGACTTACGTTCCCTATGTCATTTGGCTAGTTAGAAATTGGACGTTTCTTAGATTATTATAATATATTATTGTTGTACATGGTGATTGTATTCTCCTCATTATATTGTTACTTTATTGGGCTTGGAGGGCATTCTCTGGTACATTTTCACCGGCCGTCACAGGTCGACCCAGAAAAGGGATTTTGACGAAGGAAAAATCTATTTCTGGGGAGAGACCTGTGACGCCCGGTGAAACCCTTCCCGGTTATTTTTGTACGGACCCACCCTTTCCTTGCCAAGCCATGTGTTCTTGCAGAAGGATGACCTGGAGGGTGTTCGTGTGGGTGGCGGTGGCGTGGTGCAAGTGTGGTTTCTGGGGTCTTTGTTACGGCCCTTCCCTTTGATGAAGGAGTTATCTAATTGGAAGACAGCCTGTGAATAGTGGTTTTCACACGCCCCCGATGTAGACACGACACTCACGAGGTGCTCGCACGAGGGTAGTAACCTCTGCATTCCATGCTTTTATTTTTCTCTGGTATATTTGGAAGATTTATATCAGAAAAGGTAGATAGAAGAACTTTTCACCGGGCGTCACAGGTCTTTCCCCAGAAATAGATTTTTCCTTCGTCAAAATCACTTTTTACTTTGGGTACGACGACTTATCGTTTTACTCGATAGGCTTATGAGACTTTTTATTCTCACAGGGTTATTGTCTCAAGCAATTAGTCCCCAAGGAGCAGTGTTAGCTTACATTTTAGAATGATAGTAACAGCGTGGGCAGCTTTTCATTATGTTTACAAACGTTTCAAACCCCGCCCACAGTGAACCAGACATCCTTGTCTGTGTATGAACGCTGGCTAGCCCCTCCCATAAAAAGGAGTGGCAAACCAAATTTGAAGCATAATGCAAGACTGTACAAAGACCATGATATGGGCTTCAGAGGGGTTGCTGGTTTGAGTCTAGCGCATGCTTTCGGAATCTTATTGAAGATTTCACTTGAAAGGTCCACCTGAAAGGCGTAAAGAAGAGGTCTAGTCAAAGCTGGCTTACACACAGCTATTGTGGTGGAAGCTAGGCCTTGTTCATGAAGGTAGATGAAGAAGAGGCAGAAATCTATTGAAATTTCTATCGGTTTCATTGTTTTCACGAAGGAAACCCACTTCTTTCAAGATGATTCGTATTGTCTTCTAGTTGACTTTGACTTGTATTCTTCTATAAAGTCGATGTGGTCTTTTGAGATCCCGAATCTTTTCTTGGCCACTAAGGCGAGAAAATCATGAGATGTAGGTTTTTGGTTCTCAAGGATGAAGCGTAGAAAGTCGACTTCTGAACCAGTTGGGATAGAATTGGGTTCGGTAGAGGGAACAGCTTCAGTTTCAGTTCTAGAACTAGAGGGAACCAATTGCTTCTGGGCCATTTGGGGACTATTACTGTTGCTGTTCCTCTGAAGGATCTCAGCTTGTTGAGGACTTTCAGCAGGAGGTTGGTTGGTGGGAACAGATAGATGTGATTCCATCTGTTCCAATCGAGAGACATGGCGTCCATCACTTCTGCCCGAGGGTCATCGTAAGGGGCTACATATCGAGGTAGTTTCTTGTTGTCGCTCGTTGCGAAGAGGTCGATCTGCAGTTCCGGCACTTTTTCCAAGATGAAAGAGAATGAGTCTGCTTCTAGGGACCATTCTGTCTTTATCGGCTTTTGCCTGGATAGAGCATCAGCCGTCACATTGCAGAACCCTTGCAGGTGAACTGCTGATAAGTGCCATCTCTTCTTCCTTGCCAGGTGGAAGATGGCTAACATCACGTGATTGATGTGAGGTGATCTTGAGCCTTGTCGGTTCAGACATTTCACTATTACCTTGCTGTCCAAGACCAGTCTGATGTGGGCTGATCTGCAAGGGGATAGTTTCTTCAACGTTAGGAAGACTGCCATAGCTTCCAGGATGTTGATGTGAAAGGTCTTGAAATGGTGTGACCAATTCCCTTGCACTTTCCTTTGATGGGAATGGCCTCCCCATCCTTCTGGTGAGGCATCTGTGTGAATTACCACTGAAGGTTGAGGTGGTTGTAAGGGAATTGTTCTTGTCAGGCTCTTTACCGTTGACCACGGCCTTAGGAGCATTTGCAGTAGGGTCGGTGTCAATCTTTGTTGATTTCTTCGAGCATTTGATGCGTATCTTCTCCAGAATCCTGACGCATCTTTTAGTTGTGCTTTTAGCACTGGGTCTGTCACTGCTGCAAACTGGAGAGGGACCAGTACTCTTTCCTGTTGGTGTCTTGAAATCTTCTTGAGTTTCAGTAGTCTCTTGACAGATCCCACTATCTCTCTCCTCTTCTTCAGTGGAATGGAGAGACGATGTGACTGCAAGTTCCAATGGATTCCTAATTATTGAAACTCCTGAGCTGGAGAAAGGCAAGACTTCTTGTGGTTGATCTTGAAGCCCAGGTGTTTTAGGAACCGAATCACCTTTGTGGCTGCCTGCAGACAAGCTGTCTTGGATGCTGTCCACACCAGCCAGTCGTCCAGGTATGCCGCTACCTGAAAGCCTTCTAAGCACAGCTGTTGGACGACTGTGTCCGCAAGTTTTGTGAATATCCTTGGGGCTATGTTTAGCCTGAAGGCTGTGAAGGCATATTTTGTCTTCTGTGGCCTGAATCCTAGGTAGGAGGAGAGGGGGCAGCTAACTGGTAGGTGCCAATAAGCATCCGCCAGGTCTATCGAGACTGTGTACGCCCCTTATGGTAACAAGGTCCTTATGTGTTGCAGGGTAAGCATCCGGAACTTGTTGTTCTCGAAGAACTTGTTGAGTGGAGACAAGTCTAGAATGACTCTTGAGTTTGTTCGAGTCCTTCTTGGGAACACAAAACAGCCTTCCCTGGAATTTGATGGACTTGGTTTTCCTCATTATCTTTTTGTTTAAGAGTTTTGAGGTATATTCTTCCAATAAGGGGGTGGAGTGTTGGAAGAATTGAGGAAAAGGGGGTGGAATTTTGTTTCATTTCCAACCGAGTCCATTCTTGATTAGGCTGTGGGCCCAGGGATCGAAGGTCCAGCGATCCCGAAAGTGGAAGAGTCTTCCTCCTACCTGGAGCATCTCATTGCTGAGATGTTCCTGAGGATTTACCACCTTGACCATGTCCTCCTCTACCCCTTGAGGTGTTCCTTAAGGAGCTTCTTCCTCTGGGGGGAAAGGTAGTTTTGTGCCTCTCAAAGCCCGGATTGAATACCGGCGATTGAGCTACCAGCTGCTGGGGCACCATTTGGAAGGTGGTTTGGAGCTGGGCTACCATTTGGGGCACTGTGGTCATGGTCATGCTTGGATGCTGTGCAGGCCTGCGTGGCTTCTTTGTCTTCCTGTTTTTCGGTTGGGGACCAGCATCTGAGGATGATTTCCTCTTGGAAGACATGCCCCACTTCTGGAGAAGGTTCTTATTCTCCCTGGCGGCTTTTGCTATGACCTCCTGAACCACTTCTTTTGGGGAGAGGTCCTTGCCCCAGATACATGAAGTGATCAGCTTCCTGGACTCGTGTTTGACCATTGCTGTGGCAAACACATGCTCTCTACAAGCCCTCCTGGCCTTAACAAAAGCATACATGTCCATAACAAGGGTAGCCATGCGAGTCTTGGCTAGGACCATGTACATATCTGGGGTATTGGAAAGGCCTGCACACATCTCCATACAGATCTGAAGAGACAAATAAGCGGCTAGTCTCTCTTTTGTCTCCTGTTCCCTTCTCAAAAGGTGTTCTGACAGTTTTGGAAGATTCTCATTGAACTGTTGACCTGCTATCTCCGGATCCAGTTTAGAGACTGAGAAGGCTAGATGAACCTCATTCCATTCCTTCTCGCAAGTAGGCATGGCTAGAGATAATGGTCTGCATTCCTCTAGCACTGGGCATGGTTTGCCCACGTCAATTGCTTTCAGCACACAGTTGAGAGCTTTGACCGAAAAGGGGAAAGCTCTGGAGGAAGGAGCAATGAAGGTAGGATGCTTCTTGCTCAAAGCTGAAACCTTGGAGTTGGTGTAACCAGCTTTCTTTAGGGTCTTGGATAAGAGAGCCTGTGCCTTGTCATGCTCAAAGATCATGACCTCTTTCGTTTCCGTCTCCTCACGAGATGCTGGTTCATCCCGCAGTCTCACGTAACATTCTGGGTATGCCGATAGGTGAGGCCAGAATTGGAGATCTTCGAGGGGTTTGGCCCCCATCTTCTCGGAGATGTACAGCTTCCCATTCATCATGAGCATATGCTCCACATACCTCCAGGGATTGGTTTTGGAGCATTGAGGTAAGTCAGAGACCTTGATAGACTTATGAAAGCCTTTGAAAGCGCCCGGGCATTTCACTTCCCTTACTTCCCTCCTAATCTCCTGTTGTTCCTTGCGGAACGATTCCATCATCTGCTGAAGTTGTCCTAGGAGCGCCTCGCTCTTGACTATCAGCGGCTCAAGATGGGGAGTTGGGGCCAAAGAATTTGACAGCACGGGTTAATATGCCGTCACAGAAAACCGAGGGTCTTCCGTTATCGTAGATATGGATCCTTCTTCCTCCATGGGGGGTTGACCCACCTCTTCTTCAGGATCTTCTTGCAGAAGGTCCTTTTCGGTGTCGGTAGACACCTCCGACATCCATTCCTGGTGGATGTCCATGCCTTCGAGTGCCTTATTAATGTCCGCCTCTGTCGTCAGCTGGATGAAGGGAGGCTTGACCTGTGCCTGGGGCACAATCGCGTCGGATTGTGCCTTAGAGAACAGAAGGCATCTCATAGCTTCATTAGGCAGGTAAGGTCCCGGAGAGTTCTTTTGGAACCCTCTTACCCACCTCCAAAGAGTTTCTCTAGCTGTATCCCTTGACTCCGTAGTCTCAGGGATATCTTCACCGAATCCCTCGGTCATCAGAGCCAAGCAGACGGTGCAACCCTTCGGGTCCCAATACCTCAGGGTTTCAGTTGCGATGGAGCCGGGGGCATGAGACCTGCACACCTTATGGCCACAAAAGTCCCTACTCTTATGGTTGCAGAACATGACTGCACACTTCATTTCAGGCTCCTCCTGTAAGGAAAGAAAGAGTGAAATGAGTATAGGGGTATTTATATCTCTGATATAAATACACATGCTTAAAATAGTATTATTAACTATTATTTATAATAGCTTAGGATAGTAAGCTAGAAAAGAAGTAGGAAAGACACTTATGTGTTTCCTCTCAGGGCAATTGCTGTGACCTCCTACAATATTAATATTTCCTAATTTCCTAATTCGGGAAAATAAAGAGTGGAATAACTCTCGTACGTAGAGCTGGAGTCAGTGAATATTGAGACTAACTCCTCCACTTGTAGAATATTGATACTGAATGGTAATAATTGGTGTCCCGATGATCTAGGATTCATCAGGATGTTGAAGGAATACTTCACCTCAACATTTTTAATCGGTCTCAACAATGGACTGTGAAAGGATACACAGAATATGTTGGACATTTTATACTACTGTATCATTATATACTGTAGTTTTCTAACTGCTGTATTATTATACTACAGGAATACTGGCTACTGTATTGTCTTATACTGTAGTTTTCAATATTAAACTTACCCGATGATCATATAGCTGCATCCCTGCTGCCCGACAGAAAAAACCTACGGGTGGAATACGCCAGCGATCGCTATACAGGTGGGGGTGTACATCAACAGCGCCATCTGTCAAAGGTACTCAAGTACTCAATGTCAACAAAGAACCAATTTTCCCTCTGTCGTGCCACTGGCAAGACCTACTAAATACGCCGTCCCTAACTGGATTTGTTTTCACAACGATTTGGTGAAGTACACTATTCCAGTTTTGAGCTTTCGCTATGCAGGGGTTTTATCTTCATTTCAAAACTTGAACTCGTTTTGGATAGATTTAATTTTGGTGACGAAGAGAGTATGGACTCTCTTTCACTTTTAAATGGCCGACCCTTCCTTTGACGGAAGTGTGTTTAGGTTTTTGGTAATTTTGCTTAACAAGTTATAGATCTATTTATTTTTATATCTCTCAGCCTTTATAGTCCTCTTCGATTAACTTTCCTTTATTATAAACTTATAAAAATTAATTTTTATGTTTGTTTATATGCGACCTTTCCTAATAGTAGGCGGTCCTTACTTGGAACCGAAGTTAATTAACATTGAGCCCGTCATATCGTATTTAACCTTTTAAGAATTTAATACTTTTTTAATTTTAATGTTTTATGAAAGAATTTCTTTGATAGTCTCGTACTGTTTTCAAAGATGAACTAACGTTTAGTTTTTTCGTCTCCGCAGTTGTTGACGTTCAGAACGTTCAACATGCGCTCTATCGTTACGATAGAGAGAGAGTGTATCACGGTTTCACGTTGCAGTAAGAGTAAACCGATTCTAGCGTTTCGTTCATTCTTTCTTAGCTTAAATGGTTTAAATTCTTAATAAAGGAACTTTTTATTTGGGAAACCTTTCAGTTTTTTCCTTTAGCAAATAACATGTTTTAACGATATATAATTGGGCTCTTCTCTCAGGTGCTAAGTCAGGAGAGAAGAGAGAGAGAGATAGAGACGGAGGGAGAGAGAGGAGAATAAACGTTTCGTTCAAGCGGGTAACGTTGTTCTCGTTTTTTACTCTTCTCCCTAGTCGCTGTAGGGGAAGAAGGTAAAACGTTTCTAGAGTTTTATTCTTGTTCCCAGGCTTTATGCGGTGAGAGATTGTAAACGTAGTTTATTTGATCTAGTGTTTAGTCTCTTTTCCAGCCACTGAATTCGTTTTTTTTTACTCTTCTCCCTAGTCGCTGTAGGGGAAGAAGGTAAAACGTTTCTAGGGTTTTACTCTTGTTCCCATGCTTTATGCGGTGAGAGATTGTAAACGTAGTTTATTTGATCTAGTGTTTAGTCTCTTTTCCAGCCACTGAATTCTTTATCTTTATTTATGTTTTTCTGTTGCATTGTAAAACTGTTTTCGCAATGACTACCTTTTAATGAAGGATAGGATTGCGTGTTTCAGGTAGAAATCAGTTAAAGTTTCGATTTCAGTGAAATAAGTGCAAACAGAAAATCAAAAGTGATAAAGTGATATGCGCAAAGTGTTACAGTGTTGCGTCCGAGGGTTCGTCTGTTCGTGCCAGTTGTTCACCTAGTCCGGGACCTCTTACAAGCTCCCAAGCCCAGGGGAGAAGTAATGTCGAACGACTTATGGGTTCCACAGGCCTTGATCGACGAACAGACGTTTTTCCCTCCGTGGTTTCGGGCGTATCTACACACGTTTGCCGACGTGAGATCGCCCCACCCACACAAAGACGAGAGAGCCCATTTATTCCTCGTCTGCGGAAGAGGTTTCTCGTAAGAAACCATGGACCAAATCTTGCAGCTTTTAAGTGCAAGTCGGTCCCTTCCGCGCAAGTCCAACGGCCTAGGTGTAGCCACTGGGTCAGTTCGGACTCGCTGCAGTCATCCGACGACTGCACACCTCCCAAGAGAGGCAAGGTGGTACCGCAACAGGCAGTAACTCCGTCTGTTGCCGCACCAGCTGTTTTAGACCCTCAGTCACGACGGACAGTAGCTGTTTTAGACCCTAAGTGGTCTTTACTGCAGTCTATGCAGACTCAGTTAGCTGCGGTTATGCAGGAGTTTCGTGCGGAGAAGGTTGACACTGCTCTCGTTAGCCTACAACCTGCCACTGTTGTGCACCCAGCTCACGCTGAGGCTGCCTGCTCCCACACTCCGGCTGCGGAGAGCTCCACCTCCGATGCGCAATCGACCCTGCCAGACGCATGTTAACGTTAGCCGACGTGCGGCTCCCTCCGTTAACATGCGTGAGCTACCGCATCAGCAGTGGGAAGGTGGAGTCAAGCTGCCGTGTTTTGACGCGATGCGTTAGTTTCCGCAACCCACGGCAGTCCCCACCACGCACCACCACTCCGCTTTGGTTGTTGTCTGCTCCCACACTCCGACTGCGGAGAAGGTTGACGATGCACTCGTTTGCCTACAACCTGCCACGGTTGTGCGCCCAGCATGGCTGCCTGCTCCCACACTCTTGTTGTGAGAGCTCCTCCACCCATGCGCAGTCGACCCTGCCAGACGCATGCTGACTCCCACAGACACACGGAGCACTCCGTTGCCGTGCGTGAGCTACCACAAGCTGCCGTGTTTTGACACGGTGTGTCAGCCTCCGCAACCCACTGTGGTTACCGCCACTCACCCGCAGCAGACTAGTCAGTCAGGAGTTGAGGCTTCCCCACACAGCTTTGGTTGTTGCCAGCTCACAGACTGTCAAGCAGTTACATGACGTTGCCTTCTGGTCTGCTACTAATGCACCAGTGCTGTATGTCCTCACGCACCTGTTGTGGTTGACAGTTCAGTTTTTGACAGTTCACAGACTGTCAAGCAGTTACATAACGTTGCCTTCTGGTCTGCTGCTTTTGCACCAGTGAGTCCCTCACTGAGATAACCTAGCTTTTCTCGGACATGGTTCCTGTAGATGAGAAAGTGCTGTTCTCCCTCCTTCTGATATTCCTTTGAGGACTCTGTCATTTGGAGAGGAGCCTTAAGCTGCTTAACCTCCTATGGACTTTAATTAAAGCATAACAAGGCTTCCAGGGATGGTAAATGGTTCCGCTTCAGTCGCTAACCCCGTCTGTTGCCACACCTGCTCCCATAGACCCTAATGGGCTTTGTTGCAAGACATGCAGTCCAAGCTTGTGTCCTTGTTAGAGGATTTTTTACGGAGAAGAACCTTCTAGCCAACAACCTTCCTACCGGTTGGTTGTACGCCCTGTTGACGCTGAGGTATCCTACTCACGTCCGCCAGTTGAGATGGTTCCTCCACCGGTGCGACCCAGTGTGGGTTGCCAGTCGCACGTTGACGTTAAGCGACTCTCGGAGGTGGTTGTGGACGTTCAGTGTGTCACTAGGAAGACGTTCAACAACCAGCAGAGATGACTTGTTGTGTCGCAGTGCGGCAACCTCAGCAACCCTGTAGGGGGTTGACTGCACAACCCAGACAGTCTACACAGTTTCGGGTTGACGCTGTACTTCCTCGCGTCCCCATGGTTGACAGTTCACAGACTGTGCAGCAGTACCATGATCTTGTGTCCGGCTCCGTCACGCATCCACCAGTGCGACCGGATTCAGCGAGTCAGACGTTGCCCACTCCGTTGCCGTTTCCTCATCAGTTTCGGATGAGGAACCCTCTGATGAGGACATTGCTGAACAAGACGATCAACCCCCAGCCCTGCTATCCATCCAGAAGATGCTGAAGAAGGAACACTGCCCTGTCAGGCTGTGGATGAGTCTGGTTAGGACACTGTCATCCGTGGTTCAATTTGTGTCACTTGGAAGACTACACCTCCGTCCTCTTTTGTATCATCTAGCTTTTCACTGGAAAAGGACTAGACGCTAGAAGCGGTCTCGATCCCGGTTTCCGGAAAGATAAAGTCTGGTCTGACTTGGTGAAAGGACTTTATCAACCTTTGAAGGGTCTTCCCCTGACTGTTCAGACTCCCAACCACGTTCTCTTCTCGGACGCATCGGACGTAGGCTGGGGTGCGACATTAGGCGGTAGGGAATGCTCGGGATTATGGAACTCGAGTCAAAGGACAATGCATTTCAACTGCAAGAAGCTTCTGGCAGTACGTCTGACCTGGAAAAGCTTCAGGTCTCTCCTTCAAGGCAAAGTGGTGGAGGTGAACACGGTCAACACCCTGCTTTGACGTACATCTCCAAGCAAGGAGGGACCTACTCTCTGACATGGTACGAGTTCGCAAGAGACCTCCTCTCCTGTTCAACAGGTCTAGACTTTTCACTAGTAACGAGGTTCATCCAAGGCAACTTGAATGTCATAGCAGATTGTCTCAGTAGGAAGGGACAAATAATTCCAACATATTGGACCCTCCACAAGGATGTATGCAAGAGACTTTGGGCCACCTGGGGCCAGCCAACCATAGATCTCTTCGCAACCTCGATGACCTAGAGGCTCCCAATACTTTGCTCACCTATCCCGGACCCAGCAGTAGTTCATATAGATGCCTTTCTACTAGATTGGTCACATCTAGATCTATATGCATTCCCTCCGTTCTAGATTGTCAACAAGGTACTGCAGAAGTTCGCCTCTCACGAAGGGACAAAGTTGATGCTAGTTGCTTCCCTCTGGCCCGCGAGAGAATAACTCACCGAGGTACTTCGATGGCTAGTAGACGTTCCCAGAACACTTCCCCTAAGGGTGGACCTGCTACGTCTGCCACGCGTAAAGAAGGTACTCCAAGGCCTCCACGCTCTTCGTCTGACTGCCTTCAGAATATCGAAAGACTCTCGAGAACTAGAGATTTTTCGAAGGAGGCAACCAGAGCGATTGCTAGAGCAAGGAGAACATCCACCCTTAGAATCTACCAATCGAAGTGGGAAATCTTCCGAAACTGGTGCAAGTCAGTATCCGTATCCTCGACCAGTACCTCTGTAACTCAAATAGCTGACTTCCTCTTATATCTGAGGAAAGAACGATCTCTTTCAGCTCCCACTATCAAGGGTTACAGAAGCATGTTGGCATCAGTCTTCCGTCACAGAGGCTTAGATCTTTCCAACAATAAGATCTACAGGACCTCCTTAAGTCTTTTGAGACCACGAAGGAGCGTCGTTTGGTTACACCTGGTTGGAATTTAGACGTGGTTCTAAGATTCCTTATGTCAAGACAGGTTCGAACCACTTCAATCAGCCTCCCTGAAAGATCTCACCTTTAAGACTCTTTTCCTGATATGCTTAACCACAGCTAAAAGAGTCAGTGAGATTCATGCCTTCAGCAGGAACATCGGATTCTCATCCGAAACGGCTACATGTTCTACAACTTGGTTTTCTAGCCAAACACGAGCTGCCTTCTCGGCCTTGACCAATATCGTTCGATATTCCAAACTTATCGTATGGTTGGAAATGAACTAGAAAGAGTATTATGTCCTGTAAGAGCTCTTAAGTTCTATTTTTAAAAACCTTTACGAGGCCCGTCTGAAGCTTTATGGTGTTCAGTTAAGAATCCATCTTTGCCTATGTCAGAGAATTCTTTATCCTATTTTATCAGACTGTTAATACGAGAAGCTCATTCCCTTCTGAATGAGGAAGACCAAGCTTGGCTGAAGGTAAGGACACACGAAGTTAGAGCTGTCACAACTTCCGTGGCCTTTGAACAAAATAGATCTCTGCAAAGTATATTCGACGCAACCTATTGGAAAAGCGAATCAGTGTTCGCGTCTTTTATCTTAAGAATGTCCAGTCTCTTTACGAGAACTGCTACACTCTGGGACCATTCGTAGCAACGAGTGCAGTAGTGGTGGGGGCTCCACCACTACAATTCCCTAATTCCAGAACCTTTTTAATCTTTCTCTTGAAATATTTTTGGGTTGTCCGGAAGGCTAAGAAGCCTTTCGCATCCTACTTGATTTGGCGGGTGGTCAAAATCATTTCTTGAGAAGCGCCTAGATTAGAGGTTTTGATGAGGACCTTTAGTATGGGTTGCAACCCTTCATACTTCAGCTCCTAGGAGTCGCTCAGCATCCTATGAGGATCGCGAGGCTCAGTAAGGAAGACGTACTTAAAAAGGCAGAGTAATTGTTCAAGTCGTCTTCCTTACCAGGTACTTATTTATTTTATGCTTGTTATTTTGAATAACTGCTAAATGAAATACGGAATACTTAGCTCATAATAATGTCAACATGTAATGCTGGTCTCTACCCACCCCCCTGGGTGTGAATCAGCTATATGATCATCGGGTAAGTTTAATATTGAAAAATGTTATTTTCCTTAGTAAAATAAATTTTTGAATATACTTACCCGATGATCATAAATTAAAGGACCCACCCTTCCTCCCCAATAGAGACCCAGTGGACAGAGGAGAAAATTGGTTCTTTGTTGACATTGAGTACTTGAGTACCTTTGACAGATGGCGCTGTTGATGTACACCCCCACCTGTATAGCGATCGCTGGCGTATTCCGCCCGTAGGTTTTTTCTGTCGGGCAGCAGGGATGCAGCTATATGATCATCGGGTAAGTATATTCAAAAATTTATTTTACTAAGGAAAATAACATTTTTACCTGTATACTACCGGGTTAGGCTAGTATCTGGCGGCACTAGCTGACAGGGAGAGAGAAAGAATGGAAAGAAAGATTACCGTATTATAGTTTAGTACAATAATTGGGAGTGTAGGGACTATTACCTCTACTGTCTTCTTTCCAGAATGAGAATTCAAATGGAAGGGGAGGAATACATTGATTCTAGCTTCCATCCAACCACAAATTCTGTTGCTAGCTGTACTGCCGGTTGCAAGGTTTGTGGATGGCAGTCCAAGAGAGGACTGAAGAATACCCAACAGTATAATGGGTTTCCCACCGGCAGCCGTCAGGGCCGGCTCAACCTTTCCCGGAGCTATGCTTCCGTTAGGGAGTTGGTCGAAGCGGCAACCTAACTGCTGTTTGTAGGAACCCGGCCAGTAACCCAGTCATCCTGACAAGCGGGGATGATTGTAGAATACCGGCCAAAGGACATTTGTGACGGCTAGGCCGGCACTAAAGGACAGAAGGGGAAGGGAAAGGGTCATATATTTTACAGAGGAGAAAGGTGGCGGCAAGTATGTCTCCTACTTTCGGCTGTAAATCAAGGAAGCCTAGCTTCCTATACCGGCGCCGTCATGGGCGGTAGGGGAATAACGATTCCCTAGCCTGAGACATTGCTGGATATAAGACATGTCTTCTAGTCCACAAAGGAGAAAGGTGGCGGCAATTATACTGCCCACTTTCGGTTGTAGACTAGGGACGCCTAGCTTCCTTTGCCGACAACGGTGTAACCGGCAGAGGAATTACTATTTCTCTGTCGATAACGTTGTCAGGTACAAGACAAAACACCCTGAGTTACTGTCATCTTTCAAGGCCGGGATACTCGCCGGCAAAGAAGATCGACAGTAAAACACTATCCAAGTCAAGCCGGAGTTAACTACACGATGGCGATGACGGAAGATAGGGTTGTCGCCTGGGATGGCAGCACTCAGGGGGGAAGAAGGGTTTATCCTCTTTTCTCTAAAAGAGAAGTGTATCGAATTATACCAATAATTCTATGAGATATACATATCCCTGACCGAATTAATAGAAACAATACTAGAGGTTAAACGGGGGATAACGTTACTAAAGTAGACTAAAACGGGTTAGGCTAGCCTAAGTCGAGTGGGGATCTCGGCTACGCATGATACCACCGTGGCCCTATCGTATACGAGAGAAACGTTTATTCGGAAGAGGAAATATTACATGTGTAGTACTATCTTCACTAGTATAATTTTGTCTTAAAATGGCCGCCTCCGGGGATGGCAGTGCTCCACTTAACACACCTAAATCATGTTAATTTAACTGTGAGAAGGGAACTAAAAATTATACACAGGAAAGATTAAATACTCAACTTTCCAGAGGATGAAGATGCTGGAGATTGCATGATAATATTCCTTAAAATTAGTAACAACACCGAGAGAAGCGTGGGAGAGCACAGTGCTTAAATGTTACTTTTTAAAGGAATGATGCGCCGTAGTAGAACAGTGAGGGGATCCACCGGGTAACCTTGATAACGGCTCCCCTTCATTTCATCACTCTTCCGGCTCAAAAAGTAAAATCTATTAGGGGTGAAGATTGCCATGTGTCGTATCAAGAAATACGTCCCCTGATTTTATGCGATATCCTTAAAGTTATATTAAGGATACTCGCACCAGGAGTTAGAATTCTGGAGATCTATGGTTAATTCTCTGTGAGTATCACTGTAGCTAAATATCCCTTAGAAAGCTGCCTAAAGGAACCTTCCATCAGGACGACATGGCTGAGCGCAAAAATATTCTTTGTAACAGTTTACAAACCCCCAAGAACAAACACTAGTACTGTATCTTTTTTGAAGAATTCAGTGCTTTCATTGCCTTGATTATCATGGAGGAAAACGAATTAGTTATCTAAGGAAACTTCAATTTTTGGATGGATGACACATCAAATCCTGTCGCTTTGGCATTTAGTGAGTTATTAGAATCATATCGATTAGTGAATAATGTCGACTGTACAATTACTTTACATTAAGGCTTTCAAGAGGAAACTGTAGACTTTCTTATTTCATGTGATGATTTAACAGTAAATGAACAATATATGATATGCAATGTTAAATACTCTGAACGAGCAATCGAAAACAACAGTGGAGGTCCTGTAGAGAGTTGGGTTCCCCTGCTGTATGGGACTGGAAAATCAGCCATCAAAGTAAAGTAAGTAAAGTAGTGTCATCTTGGGCCTCACAAGAATGGCATTCGTCTCCTCAGATATCTCGACGATTGGCTGTTTCTGGCAGACTCGGATATAACCCTTTTTCATCAGCCGCTAGGGAGCCTTTTCCCCTTGCAGATGTGCTGTAGGCCTGGCCGTCTTTTGGGGTTTCTGCTCCCCCTTCGAATGATACTTCTGCATCTCCTTCAGCGTGGCACGAAGAGAGAACCATCCCCTTTGGCAATGATATCTTTTGCCATGAACCTTTGTAAAGTCCTTGCTCGCCAACCTAGGGCGACATCGCCGTCTAAACCTAACATAGACCTTGTTTCTTCCAACAGAGATGGTTCCAGCTCGAGTGCGCTGCCTCTGCAAGTTGACGAGGTTAAGCAGAACGATCCGGGTGAGCGCAGTGATCCTCCTTCGATGAGTGCTCCACCTGCTCGCCCTACCCCTGGACAAGTGACTACATCCTGTCCTGTAATAGGATCCCCCTTACGAGCTTTATGTTCACCCGAACCCCGTTTATGAGGTTTAAGAGATCATTCACGAACCAAGCGCTCGTCCCATGGACGTTCGCATGATAACGCTATGCGCTCATGCCATAAAGACCGTAGGTCATCTTGGTCTAGGCGTAGGTCTTCTAGGAGACACCCTTGATCTAGGGCTCAAGATCAAGAGCTTCACGCTCAAGTGCAAGTTTCAATTTGCGCTCCTCCTCTAGTGACATGATCACGAGCCTTGCGATCACGATCACTTACATCACCCTCTAGATCACGATCATGGGCTTCACGCTTACGATCAAGATCCCGGGCTTTGCACTCCGATCACGAGCTTTGCAGTCAAAGTCTCACGCAAAGCACTGGCAATCAAGACGATCACGATCTAAGCGTCCTAAACGCTCTAGATGGAGGAGACCCTGTTCTAGAGGACATAGTAGACGCACGTCTCCATCTGTGCACGGCGCTACATCTCCTGACCCTCGTTCTAATCGACCTCGGACTGGACAAGGAAATGAGATAGACCAACCCTTAGTGAAGCCTCTGTCAAGTATACCTCCAGCGCCTTTCAAAGCCTGGAGTGTCTTTATGAAGCGTTCGCCTTCATAACGCCCCTCTATCAGCTCTGCTGCACCCAAATCGTCTCCCACCCAGTGCGTTGTCCCCACTCGGAGGCTTCCAGCGTTCAGAGTGCCCCTTCGGCACAAGAACTCCAGAGGCCTTCTACTTTTCACTTGCCCTCAGTTGTGCGGGAAAATGGGACTTCTGCTCGGGATTAACGCTCCATTGAGTGCAAATCTCTAAATTCTGCGCAACCATGCGCGATCCAGACATGTTGCGAGTAAAGTGCCTCCCCCAGCAGGTTCAACTGCTGAGTAGGTGAGCATCTCCTTTACCCGATGATGTAGACTTGTACTTCTGCATCAAAGGGTATTTCCTCATAAAAAATGTCCTTTTTCTCTCCTTCCATAGTCCATCAACTTGATACTTCCAAGTTGGTCCATCCTTTATCCGGTGATGTAGACTTTAACTTCTGCATCAATGAGTATTTCTTCATAGAAAACGTCCTTTTTCTCTTCTTTCATAGTCAATTAACTTTATACTTTCAACTCAGTCCATCCTTTATCCGATGATGTAGACTTTAACTTCTGCATCAAAGAGTATTTCCCCATAGAAAATGTCCCTTTTCTCTCCTTTCATAGTCAATCAACTTGATACTTCCAACTCAGTCCATCCTTTATCCGATGATGTAGACTTTAACTTCTTCATCAAAGAGTATTTCCTCAGAAAATGTCCTTTTTCTCTTCTTTCATAGTCAATCAACTTGATACTTCCAACTCAGTCCATCCTTTATCCGATGATGTAGACTTTAACTTCTTCATCAGAGAGTATTTCCTCAGAAAATGTCCTTTTTCTCTTCTTTCATAGTCAATCAACTTGATACTTCCAACTCAGTCCATCCTTTATCCGATGATGTAGACTTTAACTTCTTCATCAAAGAGTATTTCCTCAGAAAATGTCCTTTTTCTCTTCTTTCATAGTCAATTAACTTTATACTTTCAACTCAGTCCATCCTTTATCCGATGATGTAGACTTTAACTTCTTCATCAAAGAGTATTTCCTCAGAAAATGTCCTTTTTCTCTTCTTTCATAGTCAATCAACTTGATACTTCCAACTCAGTCCATCCTTTATCCGATGATGTAGACTTTAACTTCTTCATCAAAGAGTATTTCCTCAGAAAATGTCCTTTTTCTCTCCTTTCATAGTCAATCAACTTGATACTTACAACTCGGTCCATACTTTATCCGATGATGTAGACATATCTGCGTCAAAGGGTATTTCCTCATGAAAAATTTCCATTTTGTCTCCTTTCATAGTCCATCAACTTGATACTTCCATCCTTTGTCCGATGATGTAGACTTTAACTTCTGCATCAAAGACTAATTCCTCATAGAAAATGTCCTTTGTTCCTACACTAAATACAAACCCTCATTCTTTACTATAGGAGATATTCTAGCGCGAGCTGGAAAATACGGCAGAAAAACCTTAACAAGGTCGTTAACAACTGGACAGGTAATTACCCACCTGTCAGTGGTGGGGGACTGCCGGTCGGTAGCTGCTGTTTACCTCCAATCGAATTCTAGCCGTCGCAGTGGTAACACCTCTGTTCCTGCTTTATTTGCTGGCAGACTAGCCTTTCTTTTGTTTTTTGAGTTTTGATTAATATTTTTCTTTTTCTTTGTAGATGATGTCCTCTATTTGAGGAAGTGTTCACAACATCTTTATGTCACCGCTGGATGTGGATCCTCTTTCCCTATGCCGCGTTACGGAGGTCATGGGTGTTCTGCTACCCTGCGGAGGATGGGTTCCCCTGCCAAGTATGTAGAAGAGGTCTCCACTTTACCTTCTCCTCTTCCCCCTCCACTTCATTGTCCTCCCCTCTTCGGAGGCTAGGAGGGAGAGATAGAGAAGAGGAAAGGAGAGTTCGCACTCCATTGCCCAGTGGTTCTCTCCGGAATCACAGGCGACATTGGAGGAGACATAATCGTTCTTGCTCTTCCTCGCCTTCTGTCTCTTCACGAGATGTCTCGCCGTTAGTCTAAGCACTCTCGTCACAAACTTAAGACCGCTTCCTTCTTACCCTAACATAGGGCATCAAGAGCGTATGTGCTCCAACAAGAGTATAGCTCCATCTCGTGCCATGCGGTCACCTGCGCACAAACTCCTGCGCGCCACCAATCTTCTGCGCAATGGCACTCTCCTGCGCGATGGCACTCTCCTGCACCTGCACGTGCGCATACGCGCCCAACACCATCCTACACGATAGGTAAAACATGCGCGTCAACTTTCTACTGTTAGAACGTCTTCTGACAAGGCAGCCATGGTGCCTTCTCCCGCAGCGCCAGTGCTTACCAATGCCCTAGCGCTTTGCAACATGCCAACGCTTATCAACGCGCCAGCACTTACCGGCGCACCAGCCTTCTCCCGCATCCACAAGGATATGCGGGCACGCCTGCGCGCCCATATGATTCCACTATGGGGAATTTTCTCCTGCGCGCGCGCGCTCCCTAAGGTTGGCACAGACGTGCGAGATAACTCTCCCGCATGCCTGTGTACACCTTCACCTATTCTCAACGAAGAAATAGGCGAAATAGGAAGAGACGTTATCATTTTCGCTCTTTCTCGCCTTCTGTCTCTCATCGAGACTTCCTGCCTCGAGATTATATACACTCGTGCCACAATCTGAGAAGAACGATCCCTCTCGTCATCGTTCTGCCTCGCTGTCGTCGTCGTGCGAGGGATCATCTAAGAAACAGGAGAGAGGCCAAGGGCAAAGCACGTCCTAACCTCGAACCCTCTTCTTCGCATATTAGTTTGAGGGTCTCCGTCCGCTCTAGAAAAAGTCAGATAGAGCGCTTCTCCTTGCTTTTCTCTCTATCTTCAGAGAGATCGCTCTCGCCTTTGAATTAGCGATCTCTGACCCTTTGGGGTCTCGTTACAAGGAAACCTCGGTTTCCCGGTGCGCTGTCCCTTCGTTTGCTCACAGCTAGTTGCTGAAACCTTGGGTTTTCGTGCATTTAGTCTCTCTGACACTTCGGTGTCTCGTGACAAGGGAGACTTGCGTTTTCCCGTTGTTCTAGCCCTTCGGGTTCTCGCAACACAAACTCTAGGGGCACGCGTGTGCACGCTGAACCTTCGGGTCCTCGCAACACGGCCTCTAGGGGCACGTATGATCACGCTGAACCTTCGGGTTCTCGTGACACAAGTCATCAAGAGCGTTACTCTTATGTCAGAGAGTCTTTGGACTCTTGTTACGCGGAGTGTTCGCGTACGCCCATCCAACACTACGCCCATAACGATCAGGAGTTTTGCTCTTATGACAGAGTCTTCAGACCCCAGTCACGCAGGTGTTCGCACACAATTAGCGCTACACATGCAAATCTCCGATCATACACTCGCGGGGTCAATCCCTCGCTCCCGTGTTTCAGACAGGACAACCTCCCTAATTCCTTTGCTCCGTATTGAGTTAAGGATTTCGAGTCTCTCAGAAACCTCGAAAGAAGATGCAGGGGTTCGCCCCCTTCTTCTCTTCGGTTGAGAGCAGAAGGGAAAAGTCATGTGGCAGCTCATGAGCTGCCCATGTTATGAGGTAACACTCGTTGTCAACCTGCAACTTGATCAACTTATTGGGAAACTCAGATTGCTGACAGGAGGTTCGCCTCCAGGGATTAGAGATCCTTCCCTTACGAGGGAGTGATAACCTTCCTCGGAATTGGACTGCGTGAAAGATCCATTCCCCTTCCGAGGGAAAGCTTCCCCACTTCAGACAGTCGGCAACCTTCCCTCCTTCGTAAGGAGTTGCAAACAGCTCAATGAGTTTTACCTCTGCTATCTCGTCCCCGAACACTGTGCTTTCTCCCCTGGAGCTGGGGAAAAGAAGTCTACGGCTTAAGCCTCCTTCGGGGGGAACTTCTCCCTGGGAGTATGCTGGGCTCAGGCGATGTCCTTCTTCGGGAGGAATTCTCTCTCGTTCACAAGAGGAGATTTTTTCGCCTACGTTTTTTCCGTAAAACTGGGAGAAATCTTGCCTTAGGCGATGCCCTCCTTCAGGAGATTTTCTCTCTCGTTCGCGAGAGAGATGTTGTTACGCCTTCGCTTTTTCCCATAGAACTGGGGGAAAGCTTGTCTTAGGCAATGTGCTCCTTCAAGAGAACTTCTCTCTCGTTCGCGAGAGAGAGATTATTACGCCTTTGCTTTTTTCCCATAGAACTGGGGGAAAGCTTGTCTCAGGCAATGTTCTCCTTCGCGAGCGAGAGAGTGATTATTACACCTTCGCTTTTTTCCCATAGAACTGGGGGAAAGCTTGTCTTAGGCAATGTTCTCCTTCGGGAGAACTTCTCTCTCGTTTGCAAGAGAGATTATTAAGCCTATGCTTTTTTCCCCACGAATTGCGAGAAAGCTTGTCTTAGGCCAAGTCCCCCTTCAGGAGGACTTCTTTCTCATTCACGAGAGGGAGTTTTTTACGCCTACGTTTTTTCCCTAGAACTAGGAGAAAACTTGTCTTAACAACGTCCTCCTTCGGGAGAACTTCTCTCTCGTCCGCGATAGAGAGATTATTACGCCTATGCTTTTTTCCCATAGATCTCGGAGAAGTTTGCCTTAGGCGATGTCCTCCTTCGGGAGGGCTTCTCCCTCATTCGCAAGAGAGAAATTATTAAACCTGCGCGTTTCCCCATAGAGAGGGGAGAAATCTTGCCTTTGGCAATCCTTCCTTCCGGAAAACGTTTCCCTCGTTGAGAGAGAAAAGTTAATACGCCTACGCTTTTCCCCATAGGGCAGGGAGAAAGCTTGTTTTAGGCGATCTCCTTAGGGAGAACCTTCCTACCAATCACGAGAAGAACTTGTAAGAGTTTACTGATCTATGCTCCTCCCTCTTTCGCCTTTTGGTTCTCCTCCAGGGGCGGAGCAAGAGCCTTGTATTAAGCGACATTTTCCTTCGGGAGAACAAATCTACCCTGCGGAGGAGTTGTTTTCATCCCTGACGTTCTCCCCCTCGTGCTGGTAGGAGGCGTCTTTTTTATCCTACTGGTTCCCCTCACGTTGACCCCTCGGGGTCTCGTGATGATCACCCTTTCACTGGGTGTGATCGGGAGCCTTTAAACTTTCGTCATGTTTATCCTACGGGTTCTCATGACCTTAGGAGTCCTTCGGGCCTCTGTCGCGTTGGACTTTCAAGTTCACATGACTTGGAACCTTCGAGTTTCAGTTATGCGAGTAGTCGGGCTCTGTTAACATTTAGCACAGAGTGTCCGTGCACGCGCGCCATTAATGCTATGCACGCGATCATCGTCATTAAGAGTTTACTCTTATGACAGAGCCTTCCGACTCTCGTCAGCGGTCTTCGCCATTACCTCCAGACACTCCGACTTCTACCATTCTTCCCCTTTCGATAAGAAAGATACGAGGGGTAAGATATAAGGTTTGTCTGCTACTCGCGTCTCCACTTTTTCCTGTAATAACACGCGAGAAATTATCGCAGCCTGAGGATTCCTCGTGAGTGCTGCCGTCGAGAGACTTAGAATCCTTCTATTTAAGGACTCTAAGAACTGTGTGTTATATCTCATGCGTCGGCGATTTGCATCTGTCTCCTCGACCAGTTGTCTCTCCAGCCTTAGACAGGCTATGTATTGACAGTCTGGGGTTCGAGTCCCGCCCAGACTCGTTAGAGCCTTCAGTGCCTACAACCTTACCATCCTTGTAAGCTAAGGTTGGGGGGAGCCTATAGTTCTAGCTGCTGAGTCTTCAGCAGCCACTGCCTGACCTTCCCTGGTCCAGCGGGGTTGGAGAGGAGGCTTGGTCGTTGACCATATATGGTCAGTCTCTAGGACATTATCCTAACGGCTAGTGCAATGTCACTGTCCCTCGCCTCTGCCTTTCTTGAGCGACCTTTAAACCTGGTCTGTTCTCTGAGTTCAGAGACGTCAACCTTCTCCTCTGATCTTAGATCCCTTCACGGCGAGGCTCACACCAGGCTAATACTCGAAGAGACACTCAACGCTTCCAGGCTCTTCTCAGTCACAGAAGCCTCGGCATGGGAAGCGACTTCAATGTCCCTTCTGGCTTGCACGTGGTCTGATACAGTCGGCTACCTTGCGAGCCACGAGGACTTGTCAAACCAAACTCTAGGCAGACCCTACAAGAAGTTCTAACTGCTGGGGCTAAGACATGGACTTCTTAACCGCTACAACAGCGACAATGTGAAGCATTTGGATCCTCAAAAGGAAGGATCAGTAGTTCCCAGACTTCCTTTTGTTCCTCAGTGAGGAAAGCTTCTCTCGATCTTGGCGATTAAGGGCTATTGCGCAGCCTTGAGCCTCATCTGTAGACAGAGAAGGGGTTGACCTCTCCGCCTCAGAAGACATCACCTTGGTTGTTTCGGTGTTGGAGTGATCTTGCCCCCCCACTTGAGATTAGATCATCTCCTTGAGACGTGTCTTACGTTCACTGAAGGGTCTGCCCTATGTGCCCTTAAGGGCCTCAGACCCTCTCTGAACTTTAAGACCGTCTTCCTTGTACCTCTGTCCTCCGCTAAAAGGGTCAGTGAGCTACATGGTCTCTTACGCCGCCCATTCTAAGAGATGGAGGGGGGGGGGCGAGTGTCTCGCAACTTCATACCGGGCTTGGTGGCTAGACTCGCAATCCTTCATCTACCGATGGGAGTTTTCGAGAATATCCACTCTCAATAGGTAACTCAGGATGCAGTCCAGTTGTTACTATGCCCAGTCAGGGCGTCAAAGAAACATCTGAGGCGCACCAGACTTTTCAGACCACGTCTCAGTCATCTCTTCCTTGTTCCAACAGGGTAAAAAAGAGAATCTCTCGCAACACCATCTCTTTCTGACTTAAGAAAGTTATTGCGAGGTCTTTTCACGGAGACCCAGAGGCAGCACAACCCAGAGCCCATCAAGTTAGGGGAGTGGCTGCCTCTCTGGCGTTTAAGAGATTTTTCTCAGTCTCCCAAGTCTTAAGTGTTGGGGTCTGGAAACGCCAATCTACATTCACTGCTCACTATTTGAGCGACGTGACACATAGGTCTCTAGACACCCTTTTTATAGGGCCTATTGTGACAGGTCAACAGATGCAGTTACTACCTTACACTCTTTCAGGGGACAGTAACCATTGGTTGAGGATTCTGGGTTACACTAGGTGTTAAGAAGGACATCCGTCGATCTTTTTCATCTCCTTCTCCCCCACATCTGGGGATCCCAGCCTGTATCCAGTTTCACCTGGACTCGCCAATGGAAATAAGGTACAATACTCATCTGATTCCTCTCACAGAGTATAAGTTATACTCGTGGTCACAAGGTTTCCCCTTGGCAAGGTCGGGGGAATCCTAAGTTTGAAGGTGTCCGAGTCGAATGTTCCTGACCCACTTCATCCTGAAACATTTGTTTCCATGAAGTTGCTAACCTTCAGTTGTACTGAGATTCTGGGGATCTACAAAGAAAGAAGATAACGGAAGATTGCTGCTTCAAAAGAGTCTAGTCTGAGGACTATCTTCCCTAAAGATAGGGAACTCCTTGGCCACCCTGGCCTCAAGACTAAGTCTCCTATAGTAAAGAATGAGAGTTTGTATTTAGTGTAGGAACAAATGACAAACTTATAACAGTTTGTATTTTTCCTAACATACAAACCCGAATTCTTTACACAAATGCCTCCGTCACCGCCCCCTAGGATAGTCCTAACTAGAATCCGATTGAAGGTAAACAGCAGCTACCGACCGGCGGTCCCCCACCACTGACAGGTGGGTAATTACCTGTCCGGTCGTTAACGACCTTGTTAAGGTTTTTCTGCCGTATTTTCCAGCTCGCGCTAGAATATCTCCTATAGTAAAGAATTCGGGTTTGTATGTTAGGAAAAATACAAACTCTGTTAATAGTTTGTCATTTTTCTCTCCTTTCATAGTCAATCAACTTGATAATTCCAACTCAGTCCATACTTTATCCGATGATGTAGACATTTCTGCGTCAAAGTGTATTTCTTCATGAAAAATGTCCATTTTGTCTCCTTTCATAGTCCATCAACTTGAAACTTCCAACTGTGTTCATCCTTTACCCGATTATGTAGAGCTAGTACTTCTGCATCATAGGATATTTTGTCGTATAAAAAGGTATTTTTTTTTCTCTATTATAGTCCATCAACTGGTTCCATCCAACTGAGTGAAGGAAGGAAAAAAGTGATAGATGAGATGAATAACATTTTTCAGCAATAAACTGTTAGAGTTGTCTTTATGTGATATACTTTCAATAATGCTGCTTCTATGTTATTTTTCTGACTACGGACGTAGCCATTCAGGAAAGTAAAACAGTACAGAAATACAAGACAAAACTCTGGCGTTCACATTCTATATAAAAAGATTGCTTTAAACTTTCTGGAACTCTTTCACAGAAAAAGAAAATCGCTGGAGATTAATTGCCAACATAACTTACTATTAGGGATCTGCAGTGATCCTTGATATAAAGAAATGTATATCTCAAGTTGCTGCGCATTTCGGAATCTTTCAATAAAAAGTAATAGATATTCTGTTTAGCGGAAAAGTGGAAAACGGATAAGACGAGGATCTAAATGCTTGAGGGTCTTTAGCACCTTCCCGCTGATAGCCTTCGTGGACTATCATGATTCACCACCCTTAGAGTTTCATTGGATTTTTTTTTTCCAATTGAACAGAACAATTGGTTTGTGAAGTAAGCTAAGATAATCTGTTTATGGTGGATTCCTTACCATTATTTTGAAAAGTAAAATTTTTTAGTTTCTTAGTCATGAAACTAAACGAAGATTGTTATTCTGTCGATTTTGTTTAAACAATCTATTAGTCGCTACCTATTAATACATTATTTTGTAATCGTGCTTGCAAAGAATGAGTCATTGCGATTGGAAGCTGTTTTAATTTCAAATTCCTCACATGAAGAAAAGATACCCTGATTCTTTTCACCTGAAAATAAGAAACCCTAGTGTGTATTAGTCCTTAATCTTCATGTGATTCCTAAACAACCTCTGTTGTTATTCTACATAGCTTCGCATGTGTAGTTCTTTAGCTGCATATTAAAAAAACAACAACCAACATTGCTTTGTAACATGGCTTCGCATGTTAAGAAGTAAACTACAAATTGTTTAATGAGATACACTAGGAGATAGTACACAAACTATTATTCCTCTGTCTTTTGCTGGCTGTTCTCCTCAACTACATCTACGCTGACTGCCTAACCAAAATTTAATCGCCAGTCTTTCCCTTTACTCCCATTTCTATCTCCTTTTCTTCCAGTAGCCAAGTCGTGATCAACTGATAGAATGGAAGATAACCATAACCATTTCAGCTGATTTAGTTGATCGCCTGAACAGAAGAATCAGCGTCGTCCTCATGTAGATAATTTTGAGTGGAATTGGATTTAACTTCCAGGCCTTGTTCTCATTTGGTGTTAAGGGGGTGCACGAAATTATTCCATTTGTGAAATAGGAGTTACATGATAGAGGAAGAGTATTACGAAGAGAAACAATGCAAACGAAGGAAGCCAAAGAAACTTCCAATCACCGTTTGAAGTGGAAATAGCGTCGTAGAAAGATGGGAAATTATTTATTTCGGTGTATGATTAAAATTGGTTTATGAAATGGTCGGAAGAAAGTAGAGATTTTTATTGAGGCGTTTTGTGTATGTACAATCTCGCTTGCTTTTTATTGAGGTTTCAGCCATTACCAAAAGATGTTTCTTATTGTTGCTGTCAAATTCTAATCAATTAAAGTGCTTATGACCTATCATCAAGCAAAATTTTATGCGAGTTTTAGTGATTTAGTTATAATGTGAAATTTTACTCGGTCTTGTCCGTCTATCGGACCTGACTGAGGAGAGACGAAATGGACGTATTACCTAACATCCATTATGTCTCTGTTTACCTTTTGTTGGTCGACAGGTTGTAATTAGGGTGGAAGGAGGAGGGGGAAATTAAACCAGATTCCAGTGTCGGTGGATCCGTCCAAAATTGTATACCATCAAAACGGAAGGACATCGTTGAAGTAATCCCCATTCCACTGAGCTGATATGATTAATTAGTCTCTCTCTCTCTCTCTCTCTCTCTCTCTCTCTCTCTCTCTCTCTCTCTCTCTCTCTCTCTCTCGCTCTCTCGCTTATTTATTTTAGCATTTTTGGGAAAAAACACTGTCAAAATAAAAAAAAATAAGAGAAAACAAGAACGTTTTGAGACGGTAAACCCTGCGCAGAGTAATTGACTCGTTCCTCTAAATTCCTTCACAAAAAGTCAAATTCATATCGCTTCCACATTCTAATTGCTTCCTGATAAATAAAATGTAAATATTGAATTCGGTTACCATAGTCTTCGTTAATAGAGGGCAAGGATTTGTTTTTAAATCCAAGAACGAGTGAGTTAAGGCTCGGCAACGCGCTTCAAAAGGGCCTCTTATCCTCGAACATGACATTCCCATATTTCCAAAACAAACAAACAATTGAAACCAAAAGACAACCCTTTCCCAGGTTGACAATAAATGGAATAAGATGAGGGTTTTCATTTCCACACTTTAAGGGTCTAAAATTATTTCTGTCTCTCTCCCAAACTCTTGTTATAGTGTTTGAATTTGAGCGTCCGCTTCAAGGGATATATGGGTTATTTTACGTTAGCCTTTTCATGTTTTCAACGACAAACATCCATTTTCAGTTATTTTTTTTGCATTTCTTAAATTTTTGGGTGAAAGGTCTCACAGCCCTGTCATATTTTTTTTCTTTTAGTAAAGTCTATACGTTAGCTTGTGATTTTAATGCCAAGAGATTTCTTCGAAACCAATAGATATGTACGTACATTTTAAAATTGTGAATGTAATTTTGCATCTAATATAGATATATCCGTAATATGGATTTAGCTTTGTCCGTTTTCTTGGGAGTTTGATCAGTATTTATTATTCATTACTCGCCTGCCTTCTCCTCCCTTGACTTTTGTGTGGTATATTTCTGCATTTCTGCGAATAAGTGAATAATGTTGGCTATGGAAGATTCTGGTAATTGAATTAAACATAGCACCAATAGAAAAAAAATATATATTTTAGATCCCTTTCAATCTTGGAGAAGGAAAGGGTATTGTTTTGAAGCTGAAAACTTTGTTTGTTTAAGAAGGGT
>NC_090727.1:17114615-17169615 GCF_036898095.1 Palaemon carinicauda | reverse complement strand
AGGATTTTAATATATGTACAATGGGAATGAGGAGGGAGGAATGGAAAATCTGTTATTCACACTCCTTGAACACATTTTTTTTTTTGCCATAGGAAATGGAACCATTTTAGAATTTCGAAAGAATATAGATGTAGATGAAATTTAAAGCATTGTATGAAGGAAAATTCCGGTATATCTGAAAGCAAAGTAAATACAAGTTGTTTGTTTAAGGGTTATGCTTTGATCTATAATGGAAACAGTAAATAATTTGAAGAAAATTCCGTGAAACGACTTTTATAATGTAACATTATGTAAGAGAATTCCTCATTTTCAGTGGAGAGGTGGTTAGTCAAGTCATTTTGGATTTCTAAAGTTACGCCAAATTGACTGAGGCTCTCTCTCTCTCTCTCTCTCTCTCTCTCTCTCTCTCTCTCTCTCTCTCTCTCTCTCTCTCTCTCTCTCTCTCTCTCTCAGTTTTGCTATTGCTATTCGGGCTCTCCTAGAAGGTTAAGGGCACGAAGTCCGCATAAGCGGTGAGCTGTAAGCATCACTTGAGGATGTTTGCAGTGTCCCTTCGAGTCCTAGTTGCACCGACGTTGTAGCCCTACTTTACCTCTGTTCCAGCTTGCTCTCTTCCTTCTTACTGTCCAACCTGTTCGAACTTTTAATTCATATAGCAAATCATTCATTTAGGCAAATGACTCTAGTCTATTGTTAGGGCAAAATTAGAGAAGCTTTAGAAGATCCACTTTCTGTGTCATTTCAATTAGTCTTGCATCAGACTCATTCGGGCGGACGGCTCTTGTCTGCTCTCCATGAAATTGAATCTGATTACCTTTGAGTGTCATTAATGGTCTGTCATTCAGTCGATTCCAGAGATTACACCTGCAACATTCACGAATTAAGAAATAATTATGAAGCGGTAAAGTAAATCACTAAAGGGAGTGAGGAAACTTAACGTGATGAAACTTCAAGAAAGATCAGCTTATTTTTGAGTCACTTCTTTTTTACACGGAATATTCAGGTATATTCTTGAAGTGTGCGATCTCTCGACGAAAGGTAACAATTTTAACAATCATCAGTGTGTGTTTCTTCGCCAGAAATATATGATCTTACATTATATTTACCTGATAGATTGAATTAGCGCCGTGAATTTTCTGCCATTCAATTTCTATTTCTCTCATGGATAAACCCTCCAGCTTTAGGTTTATAAAGTATTAGCTACAATACATGCACGAAATTTTTTCTTCCCGAGATATTCAAGTCTAATGGGATATTTAGAGTTATAGCTTGAAGGAATGTAGAAATCTATATAACTATGCGACTCTGCATTCTAAACTACATAATCATGAAGGTTTACAAGGCACAATACTTTTTTCAGGTACAAAACTAATTGCAGTTATTAGAAGTGAATATCGGACAATTTACACTTTTACTGGTAAACCCTATTACACGAACTTAGTTACACTTACATTATCATCCCCTCCTACGCCTTTCGATGCAAAGGGCCTCGGTTAGATTTTGCCAGTCGTCTCTATCTTGAGATTTCAAATCAATACTTCTCTATTCATTATCTCCTTCGTTTCCTTCTTAACGTTTCATAGTACTCGGCAATGTAGACCTGGGTCTTCCAACTATTCTAGTGCCTTATGGATCCCAGTTGAAAGTTACTCATCTCTCTAGGGGAATGCGAAGAGCATGCCTAAACCATCTCCATCTACCCCTCCCCATGATCTCATCGACATATGGCCCTCGAGTAATCTCTCATATAGTTTCATTTCTAATGCGGCCCTGCCATTCAACTCACAAAATTCTTCTGAGGGCTTTGTTCTCAAATATACAAAATCTATTGGGTATTGTTTCATTGTCATACCACGACTCATGTCCATACAGTAACTCCCATCTTTTTAATCTGATATATAGCCTTATTTTTATATGTAATTTCAGGCGATTTGATGACCAAATTTTACTTGACCTAGCCATTGCCTAATTTGTTTTTTCAATCTTTCATTAAACTTCAATTCTAAATACCCTGTATTAGGGATTATAGTTCCTTAATATTTAAATGATTCCACCTCATTAATCCTTTCTCCTTCCAATGATATTTCCGTTCTCATCATCTCTGTCTTTCTTCTATTAATTTTGAGCTCAACCTCCTGTGATATTTTATTTATTCTGGTAAGCAAGCTTTAAAATGCCCGTGGTGTTCTGGTAATAAGGACAGCGTCATCAGCATACTATATTAGCACGAAATCAATGATGTCTACCTTGCTGATATGATTATACTTTTATGGATTTGATTAGGAAAATCTTTATTGAGAATGATTTTTATCTCAGTCTTTTTCGAATTTCCTTGTATTTGTATGTCAGTTAGGTATAAATACGTATGCTTTACATTATAGACTTTTAAATACAATATATATATATATATATAGATATATATATATATATACATATATATCTATATATATACATATCTATCTCTATATATATATATATATATATATATATATATGTATATATTTATATTTATATATTTCATTTCAGGTCAGTGGTGTTCACTTATAATCTGTGATGTGTGAAAGGTAAGGATGAAACGCATAGGTATCTATTTTTTTGTATGGAGTGCACGTAACTGGAGGGCAAATATCAAATTCAAAATTCTGACATCGGTAATATTTTGATAAAGCGATCATTACTTCCTCCGTCTTTCCTACGTTTGGAGGAAATAGTAGAATTGGGTCGTTTCTCCCTCTGTCCCTCTTTCTGGTTTGGTCTTCTCAATAGGAAGAAGTTGTATTAGTCTTATTTGCCTTTTGAATATGTTCACTTTGACAGGAAAGAATTATAATTTCCAATTAGAAAACATTGATGTGTCAGAAATCAAAATATTCAACCATCAACAACTTTGGAATATAGTTTCAAATTACATAACCGCTCAAGTTTATGGCTTTAAATTAGGAATTTGCGACTACTTGAAATTAGGAATTCCAGTTAGCAATCACCACCAACTTAGTAATCAGAAATGTTCTCTTTATGACTAGTCTCTTTTATACTTTACTTTACTTACTTTACTTTGATGACTGCTTTTTCGGTCCCATATAGCAGGGGAACCCCACTCAATGTCGTTTTACCTTGTTCGTTCACAGTATTTATCTTTTCAAGTCACATATTGTTCATTTACTGTTAAATCATCACTGTCTAAAGACTCATGAAATAAGAAAGTCTTCAGTTTCCTCTTGAAAGCCTTAATGTGTTCAATCATTCGAATGTTTCGTGGGAGCTTATTATATAGTCTCGGGGCCACATATTTAAAGGCTCTGGCGTCCAAAGTGGACATAATCTAGGTTCCAACAGTTTGAAGCCATCTGTAACTATTCTCCTGTAGACATGATTTGATTGCCGCGAAATATGTAGCAATTCTCTCAAGTATTTTGAACGACCGGTTCTGATAACTTGGTGGGTTATTGTACATATTTTAAATTCAATTCTCGCTTTAATCGGCAGCCAGTGTAAATCAATTAGTATAGGGGTGATCCTTTCTCTAGGTGGGACACCTTTTTTATATTAGGATCTATCATAAAAATGTATATTGTAATTAAATCCTAAGTTTTAAGGTTCGGTTCTTCAGACGAAGTCGTCTCTATCTTATGTGATTGTGATTTCATAGGGGATATCACAATTCCGCGAACAGTTGTTTTACCAACCTTGTTTTTCGGAAGCCTATTTACTCAAGAAAGAATGTAAGTGTTTTTGATATTGAAAATGCCTATAACTTCTTTACACGAGTATCAATAGCTAAACTACATTATGATTAAAGGGCAAAGCACACGGGGTATAATGCTGGGGACAGTTTTTAACTTTGTAGTGGAAAGGTTAATTATTGTTGGAGGAAATTTGTGAAATTTCCGATTAAAAACCTAATAATTATTGAATTTCTTGAGTTGTTACACAATGGCAGGATAAGAGATTGCCACAATGAACCATCCCTTCTTAAACATGATGAGAGAGAGAGAGAGAGAGAGAGAGAGAGAGAGAGAGAGAGAGAGACTATATTAATCGAATTGCCAGGAGGGATGATTAACTAACTTGTTCATCCCTACGATTGGAAACTTGGGTCTAATTATTGAATTACTTGAGCATGTCCGATTTACGAGAAATAATGCTTGTTTATTTTAGTTGAATTTTAATTGTACTTCGCGGCTTTGTGGAAAATCTACCCTAATGCATAGTTGGTAGTCTTCTGTATAATTATTGCTAAAAAAAATAACCATGGGTTTAAATGATCAACTCCGACTTTACTGATAATTTTGATGATCCGCACTTGACTCCAGATATCTGAAGAAATAGGTTATGTAAATGAATAGGAGGAAAGAAATATAGCAAAAGTGAACAAAGGGATATGACAGAAAGACCCACTTGTTGTATTATTCGATCATTTCAGGTTCTTTGGTACCATCAGAAGCAAAGCGGTTTCCAATACTCCATCAATCGTTCTTCGAAGTAATGTTTACCGTCGTTAACGAAGTGGGAAGCGATGCATTCAGCTCTCCGTTTTTCTATGGAATATGGAAGCAGATTATATACAAATCTAAAAGAAATTTAAAGAAACGATAAGATATGAAACAAGATATAGTTTGTTCTATTTAGAAATGGGATCGATTGCCGACTCAGATGAATTTTATTTTGACTCGTTATTGTGAGATTGTGTTTTTTTTTAACTGGTATTTTATCTTATTTAATTCATATATGCATATTTTCTTTTGCTTAATTTCTGATGAAAAGGGTCCAAGAATGTAGAAAATGTGGACAAAGAAAGTCTTAACAGCTTCTAGGATTTCATATCGATGCGAACAGCAATAAAATCTTTTGTTTTTTTTTGGGGGGGGGGGGAAACGGATGGACTAAAGGAAGGAATTTAATGTATTCGGTTTGACAAATTTCGACCACTAATGTTGAGAGTTGCCAAAAAAAAAAAAGAAAAAAAAAAAGAATCGTGTTGTTTGGACACGTTTACTTGCTTGATATTTTATGAAGCCATTCAAAACTGTAGACTTGAATGTCTTTTAATAATTCTTGATAATTCATTTACGGGACGTTTTCACAAAAGTTTCCATTGCGATAAAGATTTAATTTCCATTATGCAGTGTACTCTTGTTTTATTCCAGTAGTTATTAAAATCGTAGATACGAACCTTTACATTAAGTAAAATATTGAATATATGTCCTAAACTGCTTGAAAATCTTTTATCCACTTTCTTATTTACTGTACACCATTCTTTTTTTCCTATCTGATCTACATATGAAAGTATGATATCAAGGAATTCCTTTAAAGACTTTCAAATCAATGAGTATGTATAAAGTATTATTGTATGTTTCGAACTCTATTCCTGTTCTGTAGGCTTTTCTTCTAATTGTTTTTATATAAAAAAAGCAATTCGGTTTTTTTCAACTCATAACTTCTATCAAAGACTTCTTTACTTTGATAACTATTTACTATGAGAATCCAAATGGTGAAGTTTTTATATTGCATGTTATATTTCGCGTCATTTTCTGATTCATAAGACTGTATGGTTCATTCAGTTGGAGTTTTTGTTGTAGATTGTCTGGCCCTTCTGGCCAAGAACGGACTCTTGCAGTACTACATCCAGTAGTCAGTTCTGGCAAGATGTTAAGATTAGCCGATTTATTGCTCGGAAATGAATAATGTTTATGAAAGGATTTAGTTGACCTTTTGAATATTTTTTTCCCATTTTTTTTCTTGGTATTTGTACGAGTAGTTACTGCATTGGAGCGGACCCAACCCCTGTCATACGACAACACTTAAGTTTCTCCCCTTTTTGGCCTCCCAGACCCACGGATACGATTGCGAAGTTTCCAACAGCCATTTTATTGAGTTTTGATATACACTTTGGCCAATTAGTACCATCCACAGTTAGGATGTATAACAAGTGTTTCCCGCGGCATTTATTTTTTTTTTCCAAAACAATTGAGCATATTCACTCGACTAAAAATATTGATTTATATTTATTTGAACTGAAAAAAACGAACGATATTTGCATTTGCATTTGCATTTATTAGTAATTATTCAAAAATAAGTATTTTCCTAAGCGGTGACAGGAAGAACACGGAATCTTTCGAATTCTTCCCTCCCCTGCTGTTTTTAGTTTCTCCCTTTCCCTACTTGCGGTTGTATATCTCATTTATATAAACCAGTTTTTTCTTTTTAATTTTCTCAAGACTAAAAAAAAAATATTGAATATTTTAGTATTATATGTTTTCAGAGTATTATATTTATTTGTCAATTTCTCTCTTATTTCGTATTTTCTTGTAATTGTTATTCTTTACATTTTCTCTGAATGACAATCCACATGAAGGTTTTATTGACATTTCCATGTCTCCGGTTGTCCAGTTAATAGATATAATTTGTTATTATTTAGGGAAATTGATGATACTGCAGGGATGATTACTTTGCTTTAAAGTAAATTGTGATGAAAGTAAGTGATTATATAAGGTGTGTTACCTGTAATACTATCTACCTGGACCACTGAGTTAAAATTTTTACCTCGCATGTCTGGCCAGTTAGTTAACTTGATGCCATAGTATCTAGTTAGAAAATGTAGGTAAACGGCCTTTCACAAACAATAATAATATTATTTGATTTTTAATTTTTAATGACGGCGATCAGCAGAGTTTTGAGGTCTACTACTTGCGCAAGTACAAGTTTTTCCTTTATCTCATCTGCAAAGGAACTACCAAATAGACCTGAGTAAAGCAGAGGATTAGTTTGCTCAAAAAGATCCTCTGGGAATCGACCGTTGATGAATTTATTTGTATTTATGATAATCTCTCGGGGTGGGGGACCCATTGCATTGGTCGGGAATGTAATGGATATGAATGTCACTCCCATAAGGATAAATATTCATCGGTTTCCCTGTGAAAAACGACCATCCTCTTGATTCGTTTTCATCTTAGTAAGGAGATGGACTTTTTCTGAAATATACAAAAAGTGTAATGAGAGACTTGCTTTTGGAACGTGTCCTCAACATTTCCCGTGAACACTGTTTTTGTGGTTCGTTTATTTTAGTCGTCCGTTTTCCCTTCCTTTCTTCCAGCTTGCTGTCCAACCTCTATCAACTTTCAACTTCATAGTGCAACTGAAGGGCTTTCCTTAAATTGACACAATGGCTTCCACTGTCACATCGCAGGGTCTTGTGACGCAAATTCTATACATCCATCCATCTATTCATTCATACAAGTTAAATGGAAATAACATTAAAGTTGTCTTAAAATGTAATATTTTCCCCAGAATATATTAAATTATAATTTTAACTTTAAAGTCCTACTTCTTAGAAGAAACGAGAAAGAAGTAAGATTATCAATCATTTTCAGATATATATCATAAACTCCGTTATTATTATTATTATTATTATTATTATTATTATTATTATTATTATTATTATTATTATTATTATTATTATTACTTGTGTCTATTAGTATTTTTCTTTCATTTTTAATGCCTGTCAGCAAAACATTTGAATGGATATGTTGAAAGTAATAATTTGTTCCTTAATATGTTGTGTACCTTTTACAAGGGTCTTTGAGCTTGTGATCCGCTTATAACCGCCAGCTTTGCGCAGAAATCCCTTGTTTGTGTCCATGAGATCCGTATGCTTTGCTTTGACTTTAATGGTGCTTTTGATTGTGTTAAAAGGCCTTTGTTTTCAAACAAATGGATTGGAGTTGATGGGTCACTTTTTGTATTAATTTTAATTTTTAACTAATAGATTGGAATGGATAGTTGCTGATGCACGCCATAATATTTACATGATTATCATATCTGTGTTCCCCAGGGTAATGTTTTGACCCTTCAGTTCGTTATATATCGTGATATGTGGTTTGCTCTTAGAAAGAAGCTTGTTGCTTATGCGGATGATGCTACTCTCTTTGCATCGATCCCATATTATGAATGTATACCTGTGATTGTTGAATTTCTTGCCAGAGATCTGGTACTTAGTGATTAGTGCAAATTATGATTAAAAGTCAAAGAAATTGGATCCTCCGTACCCAGATCTTTTCATGGAAAATGTTTCTCGAACTTCATTCAGCTTATTTGAAATTGTAGGTATTTTCTTGATTGCTAATTATCTTTAGAGAAATATATCTTCTTTAGTTGCACAAAAATTGTATATTGAGAAAGTCCTTGAAGTTATTTTGAAGAAGTGTTTCCTATTAACATATTTTTAAATATTTTCAATATTATTCTCCTGTCTGGTCTTCAGCAGCAGACTCTAATCTTAACTTCCTGGACAAAATCTAAGTGTATTAAATTTCCTTACCGTTGATCTGCCTATTCACATCTGGCAACTGTGTGTAGTTCAATTTAGTTGTTTGTGCATATTATATAAGATTTTTCATAATTCTAAACACCCTTTGCATCTAGATTTTCACAGACTAGACTATTGGCTATATAACATATACAGTACAAGCTTAAATTATAACAATCTGGCCTTTTCTTTCATAAGGCTCGGTAGTATACAAGATTATTTGAAGTTTCATCCCGGCTGTTACCATATTGTCGAAATATTTTCCTACTGAAATAGTCGAATCCGTGGAACTTAAAAAGTTCAAGCTTACTGAAAATGCTCTTCTGGTCAGTTGTAGACATAGGTTTCGTATTTGTTTCGCATTGTTATTTATGGGAATACATTTATTTAGTTTATATGTTACTTATTTGTTTAACGTTGTTATATATACGGATGAATTCAATTTTTATTTTTATTTTATAGTTTATTCTATACTTTCCATTTCGGTAGCTTTTAATGCGGGGCTTATAACATTTGGCTTTACTAACCAGACTTTTATCTTGTCTAATAATTATAGTATTTTAAAGCAACAAACTCGTATATAGAAGATTTTGTTACCATTTATTATTTAGGTATGAAATTAAAGACTACAGATACATCAACGTTGGTAATGAGAAGAAGAAGAATGAAATAGTTAAAGTGCCTTTCTCCTCTCTTAGACTTCAGGTAGCTGACAGGAGAAAGAGTTGTCCAAGTGCTCCTGCTGTCTATGCTTTTCGTTTTGTAAAACGTGAAAGGAGAGAGAAAGAGGAGAACAAAGGCGGTCCTTTTTTCCTTTTACTTGAAGCTGCTGTTCATCCTCACAATGACTCCCTTATTCTGAGAGTGACGCTAAAAGCCTACATCGCAATTACAGTAGTACCAAGAGTCTTGAGGGACTTTACTCAAGAAACAGTGAAATTCTGGAATATCCGTTTTTTACTCAACAGCAGAAACAAACGGGTAGTAATTCGGGTCAAATTCATTTCTACACATGTGAGAGAGGTATAATAGGATTTTTTTTTCTTCTAGGATTTCCTTGGTTATTCTCACATACATACATACACACACACACACATATATATATATATATATATATATATATATATAGGAGAGAGAGAGAGAGAGAGAGAGAGAGAGAGAGAGAGAGAGAGAGTACAGAACAAAGCATGTGAATTCCCGGTCAGTGTAACTAAAGACTAACCGTAATATTTAAGCAGTCCGTAAAATTGCTCCATATCAGGCAACCGACCCCTTAATGTAGGGTTAAGAGGGGAAGAGGGAGAAGACACCCGTTAAAGGAAAAATGTGTTTCAAGTATGTAACGACTTTCGTAGTCAGTAAAGGAATGTAACACAGAAAATTTTTAAAATATGAAAATTAACGTAATACGTGGTTTAAAGTGAGGCAATTAGTTTTACTATCTGACCATCTCCGTTTCAGTAATATCTCCTTCCTGCAGTCTTGATTTCCTTCTTTGCTTATTAAGATACTCGGTTAAAAGATCGTATCCTCCTTGTGAAGGTGATTGAGTTTCTTTGGACCTGTTTACATTTTCAAAATATAACGACCATCTACCCTAAATCATTTACATTCACACCGAAATTATTTTAGTTTCAGTAAGAAATGTCTAGTCCTATTCCATTGCTAGTTTTTTTCTTCAGTGATGGTGTCTATAACATCAAGGTGGTAAAAGTAATTTTATTGATTATATATTCTTTTCTTCCTAAAAATATTTCTCATTTTGTTGCAAGTATTTTTTAATTAATTCATTAAACGCAGAAGAAATTTGATTGAGTGGTAAACTGACATTTCGTAGGTAAGGTCAGGACTTTTTTAGAGTCATTCAGATAGATAAAAGTCCAACAACCGTAAAAGTGGTTTACAACATAAAATTTCCATGTCATGGGGCATTCATAAAGACTTAGTACTCTCTCGCTCGGAGACGCGTTCTTGAAGAGTTGTTACTCACTCCCTAAAACAACTTCCTTCCCAATCCCCAGAACCTCACTCTCATTCAGTAATAGTTAGGATTCACGTTGTAGGGGAAAGGTGTTCGAGAAGGTGCGTTCAAGTGCTTGAGTCTATTCGTAAATGTCTATACCTCATATTATACTCTGCCACTATTCTCGCTCTCTAAAATTCGTTTGCCTTTTCGGTTATCGGTGACCTTGCTTCTTGCAATGCTAGATCTGTTCATTATTTATTTATTTAGCTTTGATTTGGACATGATTCTATTTATTTCTCTACGACGGCATATGTATGTATATAAATGTGTTTGTGTGTGTGTGTGTGTGTATATATATATATATATATATATATATGGCGCATATGAGTCAAAGACATCTCTCTGGACAAATTGATCTCCAGTTGGATTTTAGTATGACGGGAAAACTACATTTACGCTTCTCCGTTTATTATTTGGTGTCGACAAATATTTCAAAACACTTTTTACGTGAGTCTTCATCAGGACTACATTGGCTGAACGATTGAATTACACTTATGGTGACAAAAATTAAGATGAAAAAATATTTGGATACTCAAAAATTAAATATCAAGTATTGGTAAATGAAATCTTTAATATCCTTTGAAATAGAATATGTCAAGTTTAATTTTGAAACAAACTATTGGAATCGCGAGCATCGTTGAAAAAGTGGAAAACTTGCGAGATCGGTCAGGAAATTTTGTGAATCCTTTGGAAAATATTTTTTGTGCTTAAATATTATGAAAATTTTTATTTTTAGGGAATTTTAAAGTTTTAATTGAAGTTTAATTTTTACAACTATAACCCCCTTTTTTTATTAAGGTGTAATTCCATTGTTGAAGGAGTGTAGTCCTGATGAGGAATCAGGTAAAAAGGGATTCGAAACACGTGCGGACACAAAATGTTAAACAGTGAAACGTAAATGCAGTTTTTTGTCGTCCTGAAAACTAACTAGAGCTCAATTTGTCCAGAGAGATCTGCCTCTGATATTAAGACTCCACTAAATTATCCAATAATCGTAAACGCAAAGTAACATGGCCAAATATCCTATACTGTATATGTGTGCATATGGATAAATATATGAACACATACAAACATATGTATGTATATATACAATATATATATATATATATATATATATAATATATATATATATATACAATATATATATATATATATATACAATATATATATATATACAATATATATATATATATATATACAATATATATATATATATATATATACAATATATATATATATATATATATATAATATATATATATATATATATATATATATACAATATATATATATATATATATATATATATATATATATATATATATATATATATATATATATATATATATATATTATATATATATATATATATATATATATATATATATATATATATATTTATATATATATATATATATATATATATATATATATATATATATATATTCTCTCTCTCTCTCTCTCTCTCTCTCTCTCTCTCTCTCTGTGTGTTGGAGCCCCTGGGCTTATAGGATCCTGCCAACCTACTACGGTTGTAGCTTAGCTAGTAAATATATGTATATATATATGTGTATATATATTATATATATATATGTATATATATATATATATATATATACATACATATATATATATATATATATATATATATATTCCGTGGAATGATGCAAGGGAGGGGTCAGTCTTAATTTCATCTCTGTAAGGCATCCTTCAATATTATATTAATAATCTTTGCATACCACCGTTAAGACTGTTACCGTTATCAATAGTCTTTCCCAGATGTTCATTGAGCTTCTTATTCAGATCTTCGTATATAATTTTACTTATTTCGATATTGTTGGCTGTGTTGCTCCGTAGTTGTTATGGAGCATTTTATGATGGCATTTCTTCAATTCATCGCTATAGTTCCCAGGATCTTTGATAGATGAAATCCATTTTATCTTTTTTTTCTCTCTCCTTTTTTTGTGGGGGGGGGGGGGATGATATATTTAACAATTCACTGCCAGCGCTGAGGCATGAAATTAGTCCAAAGTATGGTGTCATGTCACAAGTAATGTATAGTACTAAATTACCTCACCTCAATCCCAATGCTGCTCTTCCATTCTCCTGCCATTCTGTTCTTAATCATCTTATTTCTAATTTCCTGTTATTCTAATCATTGCTTTGACAGAAATCACGTAATGAACTGGGACAAGTAGAGTTTTATTTACCGGAGTCACAAGAGAAGACAAGTTAATTGTGGAAATTAGTTTCCTAAACAGTTTTGAAAGACTTCCTGGAAACAACACTGGCAACAACGTCATATTAAAAAGTCTGAAAAGCATTTCGGTGTCATCAGGTAACAAACTTTCAAAGCAGTTAATTATTTAGCGTCCCGGAATGATTGCTGTCATGATATATATTTTTTAAAACGTTGAAAATATTCCGTTTCATGTAATACAAATATGTTTTCTATACATTTATAGAGGTAAAAATAGAGCCATTCAAATGCAAATAGGATCGTGCAGTGACCTGTTGTTTTATAGCATCAAAAATACACGTTTCATATAGGCGGTATCGTTAATCAAATCCCATTCAATTGAATTCATGATCAGTACTCCAAATGATACTATTAGAGTAACCGTTTTAGAGAAATACATACCCTTTGCCTATCTACATCCGTTTCCATTTAATAAAGTTTAACGTTTATACGGTACGGATAACGATATTAACATTAAAGAAATAAACATCGGATGTGAAAAAGCAGCAAAGATAGTGCCCTGTTATTGGAGAATATTCTGTAATAAAAGAAAAAAAAAATCATGAACCCTTTTTGTGTTCTTTGGAAAATAAGGGGCCCTAATCATCAAGGTTTTTCTACCAATACACCTGGAATTTTAGACAAATGTTCTCAGCATATTTTTTTTTTTCACCATACTACTGAGACGATAGGTCCTGATTCTCAGGATGGTATTTTGGTATGTTGCTAATGTAGATCCTTACGTGAACTATTACCTGACGCTGATACTCATTCCCAGTGGGCAGGCTGGTGTCGAACCATTGAGTTGATAAACTAAATTCATTCCAGTCGTCAACTACTAAACTGCAACAGGTACTAGTACCCCATTCAATCACTTTGCAGATATGCTTGAAATTTTTCACTCCTTCTCCTATTTCATGTGAGATAGTTCCAAAAATATCTAATCTGATTATGCCATTTATCTTTAATATTACCAAACTTGAAAGGTTACGCTTTGCTTATCTCTTTCTCACGTTTTATATTATACTAGTTTTATTAGTAGAAGTTATAATGTAATTAATGTTAATATTGATCTTTGAATATTATTCAAACTTTTATTTTGTTATTGTTGTAAAGTTCAAATTCAAACAATTACGATCTCGTTTTTATACCTTGCTCGGTTTACTTTCGAATATTATTATTATTATTATTATTATTATTATTATTATCATTATTATTATTGTTGTTGTTGTTGTTGTTGTTGTTGTTACTAAGGAAATTGCTATGGTAGTTGGTCACTTTTTAAACTTAGTAATGGTTTTCACTTTATTTAATACATACAAGTGCTCTGTATATCGAGGTACTGTAAATTACTTTGATTCAGGTATTTATGATAACAATCATTTTTGACTAAGGAACCTTGTGGAATTTAATTACTTTTATATATTTAGAATTCAGATGCAGTGAATAACATTATTTTGAATTATTTTGTAGAGTCGCCATTTTTTTAACACAATGACACACTCATTTCCTAGAGCTAGAAAAATTTCAAAGGTCAGGTTTCCCGAAAAGCCGAAATGATGAAAATCCAGTTCTAAACGTTTTGAGATGTCTGAACTGGTATATATTTGCTGGATTGTCGATCAGCCTGTTTTTATGAAAGGGATGAATCCCGAACCCGTGAAGCTGAATGAAGCTGTGTCCGTATATTGAACATGTAAAACAAGAATTGAAAGGCGAGGCAAGGGAGCGATTCCGAAATTTTACAGAGTTTGCGTTTCTTGAAGAGAAACATAAATAAAAATTCTGAGTCGAGAACAGCAGTTGAATTTGAATTGTGAATGGAGAGATGCTACATGATATCTAGAAGTTGAAGAACACTTTTTGACCTTCAGAACTAGAAAAGGCATTTTCCTGTTGAGGTTGTTGGAATATATACAGAGATTCAGGTTATTTTTAGAGCATAGGTGAGCCCATAACGTAAGAGTGATCGAGTCAGGACGTTCCGACCCCTGGGACATTACGCACCGCCATGAAGCTCACATCAAGAATCATTCAGTTTACTATATTGGGTCCGGTGGGGAGAGAGTATTTCCGTATTAGACGGCATTAAGTGGGAATGTGGGGTGCATTATTACCCGTAGAATATTGTTTCTCCTCGAAAATGAAAATATGTACGCAGCGTGTGGTTTTATGACTGACGTATATAAATGTTGAAACCGATTATTGACGGGATGTTTTACAAAAAAGAAGGAAAATTGAAGTTTGGTCAAAATTTTAAGTAAATATGTACAGTATATGCAACTGATAATTTGAAAACCAAATATAGTACAAGATGCAATCATGTAAGATAAGAATAAAACCATTGTGTTAGTGGGCTTTTAAAGAGACCCGATGAGTGACAGTGATCAATTTCGTTTAAAGATTGATTAAATAAGAATTGCTTTTGGTGGCTATCAATTTAATTGGGATACGTCCACATCAAATGTCTTCCATTTAAGGGTTTTATATGAGACAATACTAACTTTAATTTTCTATTTTCTACCATGTGATTGTTTAATTGATTGATGATATTCAGTGATAAGGTAAAGTAGGCTAATTTGTAATGACTATCATGGAATAGTTAATCCCTAAGTAGGTTCGACAATCTGCCTATTGACTGATCAAATCGTCAACTGTTATATTGATATGATGAAAATTTTGTTCATTAGTTTTTGCACTGAATTATTTTCTACCAATTTAACCTTTTTGGGACCCTTTTCATGGATCCCTTTATTAATTTATCGCAAACTTTAAAAATATTCTTTTTTGTCATATTTTTAATCTTTTTATGATTATCTATAGATAGCAAACCACCTTCAGATTTTTCCAAAGTATAACTGTCCTTCCAGTACATCCGAAAAACTCACTTTTCTTACCTTATTTCATTTTGTCTTTTTCGAGTCCCCTTTTAATATGCTCTTCAAGGATAAATTTATCGAAGTGGAAGGTGAAACTTGACCAAATCTCTTCTGTCAAAGAAATTTTCTCCATCTCCTTTTCCAGATTTAGCATCAAGTAGTTTTCCGCCTTTCTTGCTTTCACTCTACGTTTTCACTCAATTTTTTTCACGATTTAAACTGTGGCCTATATAGTTTTTACGGAGCTTTAATTCCGGATTTTCTGTTGTGTATTAATTTGATATATTTAAAATTATTTACGCGTTTTTACCAGCATTTAAATCTTCCTGAGTTTGATTATACAAATTCTGTTGTCACGTAAAACCAAGGCATACCAGAATCTTCCGCTTTAACTTTGACTGTTTAATATGAAGTTCCTCATTAGTAGAACTTACCATCCGACGGCTCACATGAATATAACTTACATGAATTTATAACAGCTTTAGCTTTTTCAATTCCTGCGAATAAATTATAATATCATCGACGTGATTTATTCATCTGTAGTATTTTACTTTATTTTCAACCAGAGTTAATGTACTATTAAGGATACCTTTTTTTTTTTTTTTTTTTTTTAGCAAGGTACATCAATTTAAAAGTCTGCTTAACCTGAATTTAGGGGAGTACTTTACTTCCCACTAAACTTGGTTCCCAAGAAGCAGGACAGATCTTTATAATTTGAAAAGATTATCAGTCGATGTAATATATTACTACCTTAATCCCATTATTGTTTGGAATTGGTACTTAACTTCAGTTTGATATTCATCCAATGGGTTTTTTTTTTTTTTTTTTTTTTTTTTAATCCATGTCTAGAAGAGATTACAACTAAGCTGAGGATTGAGAAGGTACCTCCGATGTAATGAGGATTGTGGGTAATGGAGTTATTTATGATACATTCTGTTACTGAAACTCGTCTCCTTCACAATAGCCATCGATTCTGTTGTCGTCCTAAATGTATTCCTTTTGACAAATGAGGTTTTACGTTTTGTAGGTACTATCATTAAGGAAGTTATTGGTTACCTAAGATATTCCCAATTACCAGATGATGATGATTTTTCTTAATGCCATTGTGCAAGATGACAGTAGTTTAAGACCTTAGAGACATTAAGTACCGCCCTGAACACGGATCAAGTTTCTTTCATTTTGCCAACTTTTGAAAGACGTATTTTACCATCTGAGACTATCGTCATTACAAACGCCATCGGTGCTATGGAAGTTACACACGGAAAACATATATGAATATACATTACGATTTATTTTGTACACGTTGCATGACATTTTTATTCCCCTTGAGACGGTAGCTGTCAAGAAGGATGAAAGGATTTTTATTTTGGAACTAAATATATAATTTTTTTTTTCCATAAATGCTTCGTAACGTCACAAAAATAATATATTTGATATGATCCATTACGTAAAGGTAATGTTTTGATAACCGAAGAGAGGAAACGTGATTTGTGTAGCTGGATTACAATTGTTTTCTTCCAAGAAACTGTTACCTGAATTGTAACGTCATTTTAGGTTGAGAGAGAGAGAGAGAGAGAGAGAGAGAGAGAGAGAGAGAGAGAGAGAGAGAGAGAGAGAGAGAGAGAGTGAGTGAGTTTGTTGGAACAAGAAGCCAAATTTTCTTAACTTTTTTTTTAGTACAACGTTTCTTAATTGCTTGTTATAAAAAATAATTTTTAAAGAAGTGTCCAATGTAAATTTCTTTTTCACACACACATATATATATATATATTTATATATATTATATATATATATATATATATATATATATATATATATATATGTGTGTATATATATATATATATGTATATATATAAATATGCATATATAAATATATATATATATATATATATATATATATATATATATATATATATATATATATATATATAGAGAGAGAGAGAGAGAGAGAGAGAGAGAGAGAGAGAGAGAGAGAGAGAGAGAGAGAGAGATACATACATACATACATATATATAGATACATACATACATATATATATATATATATATATATATATATATATATTATATATATATTATATATATATTATATATATAGATATATATATGGATATATATATATATATATATATATATATATATATATATATGTATGGATATATATATATATATATATATATATAGATATATACATACATACATACATATATATATATATATATATATATACATATATAGATACATACATACATACATACATACATACATACATACATACATACATACATACATATATATATATATATTTTTGGGCTCAAGCCATGTCGTCCTGATGGAAGTTCCTATAGGGTAGCTTCCTAGGGTATATTACAACTACGGCGATATTCCCAGAGAATTTACCTTAAGGTACCAGAATTCTAACTCCTGGAGCGAGTATCCCTCGTGAAAGGGATATCGCGACATATCAGAGGACGTATTCTAGACACGTCACATGGCAATCTACATCCTGGACAGAGATTTCGTCTCGTAGGAGGTGATTGGCGAGATACGAATTCGGGAAAGAAAAAGGGGGAGCCGCTCCCAAGGCTTCCCTATCCCCCGATTCGTATGCGTGCCTGGCGCCAATCCTGGCGCCATCTGTATTCCTTTTTGCGTAGCTTAACAACTCGGTGTTTTTTCCTGTTTTTCTCGCAAATCTTGGATTTATTCGGCTTTTCATGGCTTCTCCGTCTTCGTTGGCCTCTGATAAGTTGAGTATAGTGTCTGTTATGTATAAATGTAGGCTCTTGGTAAAATTTTGAGTGATTAATAGGATTAATCTTTGATACAAGAGCCGTAGCCTACCAGAGGCGTCTTGGACGCTGTCGCTCGCTAGGTACAAGTTAGTTAGTCAGAGCGACATTCCTGGTTGTTTTGCTTTAATAAATTTTAGCTATTTAGCGTTACATAGGATTTCCTTTCGTGCTTAGTATTATTTGGCGAAGTATTCGCCATTCTGGCCTACGCTAGGCCATGTAGCCTAGTCGTTTGGTCCTAGTACTTCATGCATGATTTTGGTTTTTCCGAGTGTAATTAAAATTTTATTGAAACTTTAGGCTATATTTTATACATTTTAGACTGTGTGGAATATTTCCAAGATTGTATACGTGTGAGTTTCGGTGAATTAGGTAATCGATTCTCTTGGTGCCTAGGCTAATTGCTTATGGAGCCTTAGTATACTTTATCATACTCCCCGGTTGCTTTCTTTTCTTCGGAGAAGGTATGCAATCCCTTTCCCTCTGTTTAAGCCTTGGGCTTATCCCTAAGTGGTTTTTGCCGAATTTATTTTCGATAAAACTATACTAGGGTGTTACTGTACCTTCCTATTCCTGTAGTATGGTTCAAGAGGGACAGAACAACAGAGTTTTTAGTCTGAGTCTGTGTTGTCTGGCTTGGGGCTGAGTCCCCCTCGCTGACCTAACACATACAAAGGGAGCTTAGCTCCCTTAGGTCGCTACCGAAGGTTTCTGTAGTATGATTCCTTCTTTTGTGATCGACCAGACTAGTCCTGTTGCTGTTCTCGGGGGAGGATAAGTTCTTCCCTTGGGAGTAGCAACGCCTTCCTTGCTTTGGTGCTCTGGAAGCTGGCAAGTATTGCTGGCCTTTCCCCTTAGATCTCCCTTAGGCTAAGATAAGTTTCTTGGCTGCGGGTGATCTGTCACTAAAGCAAGGTTGGCAGGACCCTCTTGTCCCTTCCCCCTCTTTCTTCATACTGTACTGTACGTCGTTCTACATCTGGACCTAGTATAGGTTAGGATGTGGAATTGACTCAGTCCCTTGCCGGCCGGCAGAGCTGGCCGGCAGGGGTCTTACTGTACTGTAAGTCGTTCTACTTCTGGACCTAGTATAGGTTAGGATGTGGAATTGACTCAGCCCCTGGCCGGCCGGCAGAGCTGCTGGCCGGCAAGGGTCTTATGTTTTCGAGTGCTGCCCGGACCTCTCTTGGTCCCTCATCCATGCCTGCCGGCAGAGCCGGACGGCATTGGTCAAGGAAGCCTGAATTAGTTTCTCCCCTTCCTTATATGCACTCTTTCGGTTGCCGGGCTTGGAGGTTGTGTAGACTCTTATCCCGGCATCCATTCTATTTTTCTTCTAGTGCTGTACCTGTCCCGGCTGCCGGCCTATGAGGCCGGCTGCCGGCCTATGAGGCCGGCTGCCGGCCTATGAGACCGGCAGCCGGGCAGGTGTAGTCCTCTGGTTCTTTTGCTGCCGGCTGGCATCGGTCTTGTACCTTTGCCGGCCGGCTTATGTCAGTCCTTGTCTGCCGGTCACCAAGAGTGTGGCCGGCAGCTGGGTACTACCTTGTGTAGTTGCTGGCCGGCAGCCATTGCCGGCCAACACTGGCTGTTACCGGCCAGCAGTTGCTGCCGACCGGCACAGGCATTTGAACCAGAGTGCTGCCGCCCTATAGCTGTTAAGTAGTATACTTTAAAGCTAGTTGTGGTGTGTGCCGGCCGGCAAAGGCAGGCCGGCACACATCCCTCTATACTGTACTAGTATTCTTCTGTATAGCATATACAGTAAGAAGAAAACTATAGTAAGGGTTTTGGTACAGCACTGTATCTTCTAACACTATTGTGTTTTCTTGGACATCCCTTTGCTGTTGCCCTCAGATAGGAAGCTGAGTTCTTCCCTGTCTATTATCCAGGATTTTAAAATCATTGCTTAGGTGTGAGCTCCACCTGTTTCCTCTGGAAACCTTGCATTGGTTACTCTAGAAGAGATAAACCATTTTGATTTTATTATCTGGAAGGCTGCAACAATGGGTTGTGAGGGAAACACAAGTGTGTGTCTTTCCTTTATGAATTGTTATGCTATACTATGCATATCCAGTGATACATAGTTCACTTGATACTCATGGAAATTTCTTCTCTTTACAGGAGGACCCTCCGAAGTGCGGAAATGTTTTCTGCAATGTCCGCAGCAAGAACCTCTGCGGACATGAGTGTTGTAGGAGACACGCAGCATGCGCTGTCTCAAAGGATGATTTCCAGTATTGGGACCCTCAGGTATGTACTGTATGCACTAACCTGATTACTGAGGCTTTTGATTCCCCTAGAACGGCGGAATCAAGGGATATAGCAAGGGAAAAGCTTCGTACTTGGGTAAGAGGCTTCAAGAAGAACACCTCTGGCCCTTATCTTCCAAGTGAGAAGATGAGGGCGTATCTTTTTCCCCAGGCATCAGCTGATGCAGTGATTCCCCAGCCTCAAGAGGAGATCCCTCAAGATCAAGTCCAGGTGGACGTGGAAGTCGCAGTCGCGATGCAAGACATCCAGTTGGATGACAGGATGTCTGACCTGGACGAACGTTTGGAACAAGACCTCCTGGCAGAAGGTCAGGATGAAGTTCAAACCCCGGATGTCGTAGAGGATGAGGTCGACGAGGTGTCGGCTACTCCGGTTCAGATTCCGGAGCCTATCCCCTCAACATCGGCTGGTCTCCCAGTAGAACTGGGACAGGCCCTCTCTTCGATTGTTGGAATGATCCAACAAATGCAGAAGGAGAATTAGGAGAAGGCGGCTGCAATGGAACTGCGTATGCAGTCCCTGGCAGAATCACATGGGCCCCGGAAAAGGCTCAATGTGAAAGACCTTCCCGTATGCTCAGATGCTAACCCATGGAGGTATGCTGAGCACATGCCGATGACGACTGGAAAGATCGTCATCTCGGATAAGCTGGGTTCAGTTCCCCTAGAGGAGGTAGAATTTTGGCCCAGCAAGGCATCATATCCGGACTGCTATGTCCGGCTGAGAAAAGAAGCAGCTTCAAGGGAGGAGACAGAGCCGAAGGAGGTCATTATTATGGACCACGCTAAGGCTCAAGCCCTACTTTCATCCTCGATGAAAGAGAGGGGCTTCTCTAACTCGAAGGTAGCTGCATTGAGCAAGAAGCTCCCTTCTTTTGTGTCCTCTCCTGCTAGAGCCTTCCCCTTTTTACAGAAAGGGTTTGCGGCTGTCCTAAAGGCAGTCGAGGCCGGCAAGCCTTGCCCCTCCCTGGAGGAGTGTAAACCCTTGTCGCTGGCCCTGCCTATGGACCACAAAGACTGGAAGGATGTCCATCTGACATTCTCAGTGGGAAAGTTGGAGGCTGATATTGCCGGACGGCAATTCGGCGAGGACCTCCCCAAGCTGTCCGACTCTCTTTTACGAAGAGAGTTCGAGACAAAAGAAAGACTGGCTGCCTCAATGTCTCATCAGACTACTCTTGAGACGATGGCAAGTGACCCCAAGGTCCATGAAATGTTCATGGTAGTGGCCAAGTCTCACCTAGCCACAGTGACGAAGGACCTTTATGGCTTCGTCAAGGCAAGGAGAGCTTGCAGGGAGTTCGTGTTCACCGGGGCTTCGGAGAAACACGAGCCAAGGAAGTTAATCTCCTCCAACATTTGGGGAAAAGACCTTTTCCCTACCGATGTGGTCAAAGAGGTTGTTGATAAGACCGCCGTGGAGAATAGAAACCTTCTCCAGAAGTGGGGCCTGGCTATCAAAAGAAAATCTTCCCCGGATGAGGGTCCTCAACCAAAGATGAAGAATATGAGGACTAGGCTACCGTCTCGGCCAGCCAAGCCTTTTAGACAGCAACAGCAACTGCAATTGCCATTGCCTCCAGTGCCCCAGATGGTGGCACAAACCCCGACTACTTTTCAGTGGGTACCCCAGGCTGTGCCAGGTCAGTCAACCACATTCACCCCAACGTTCGAAGGACAGTCTTCTTCCTTTCGTGCAAAACCTAGAGGAGCAGCCAGAGGCTCGTCTAGGCGCCCCTCAAGGGGAAGGGGATTCAGAGGTGGTCTTGGTCAGGGAGGCAAGACTTCAGGACGGCAGTCCAAGTGAAACGATACCGGTGGGAGGAAGACTGATGAAATTTTGGGATCGCTGGACCTTCGATCCCTGGGCCCAAAGCCTACTCAAGAATGGACTGGGCTGGAGCTGGTACAGCACTCCACCCCCGTGCCTTCGGTTTTTCCAACACTCCACCCCCGTTTTGGAGGAGTACGTTCAAGAACTGTTGGAGAAAAAGGTGATCCGAAAGGTGAAGTCCATCAAATTCCAAGGGAGGCTGTTTTGTGTTCCCAAGAAAGACTCGGAAAAGCTCAGAGTCATTCTGGACTTGTCGCCACTCAACAAGTTCATAGTGAATTGCAAATTCAAGATGCTAACACTGCAACACATAAGGACCTTACTGCCCAAGAGGGCATACTCAGTCTCTATAGACTTGTCAGACGCCTATTGGCACATTCCAATCAGCCGTCGACTCTCCCCCAACCTAGGGTTCAGGCTACAACGGAGACTATACGCCTTCAGAGCCATGCCATTCGGGCTAAACATAGCCCCAAGGATTTTCACGAAGCTTGCGAGCGCAGCTCTCAAACAATTACGCCTAAAGGGAATTCAGGTAGTAGCCTACCTGGACGACTGGCTGGTGTGGGCAGCATCCGAGACCGAATGCTTGCAAGCTTCCAGTCAGGTGATCCAGTTCCTAGAGTACCTAGGCTTCAAGATCAACAGAAAAAAGTCTCGACTTTCTCCATCCCAAAAGTTCCAGTGGCTGGGAATCCACTGGGACCTTTTGTCACACAGTTTCTCCATCCCGACGAAGAAAAGGAAGGAGATAGCAGGCTCTGTCAAGAGACTTCTAGATTCCGAAAGGATATCAAGACGCGAACAGGAGAGGGTACTAGGCTCTCTCCAGTTTGCTTCAGTGACAGACCCAGTGCTAAGAGCACAGCTAAAGGATGCAACCGGAGTTTGGAGAAGGTATGCATCAAACGCGCGAAGAGATCTGAGAAGACCAGTGCCGCCTCGGCTACGTACTCTTCTCAGACCTTGGTCCCAAGCCAGACATCTAAAGAAGTCGGTTCTTCTTCAGCCACCTCCCCCGTCGATGACGATTCACTCAGACGCCTCAAAGGAGGGATGGGAGGTCACTCTCATCGGAAAAAAGTCCAGGGGACTTGGTCCAAGCTATTCAGGACCTTTCATATAAACTTTCTAGAAGCTATGGCAGTGCTCCTTACCTTAAAGAAAGTCTCCCCGCGTCACTCGATCCACATAAGATTGGTGATGGACAGCGAGGTGGTTGTGAGATGCTTGAATCGACAAGGGTCGAGGTCACCACCTCTCAACCAAGTGATGTTAGCCATTTTCCGATTGGCGGAAAAGAAGAAGTGGTACCTGTCGGCAGTTCACCTTCAAGGAGTCCGCAATGTGACAGCGGACGCTCTATCCAGGTTCACACCGATAGAGTCGGAATGGTCCTTAGACGCAGGATCATTCTCCTTCATTCTGAATCAAGTCCCAGAACTGCAGATAGACCTCTTTGCGACGAAAGACAACAAGAAGTTGCCCCTGTACGTGTCCCCGTACGAGGACCCCTTAGCGGAAGCAGTGGACGCAATGTCCCTCGACTGGAACAGATGGTCCAGGATTTATCTGTTCCCTCCTCACAACCTTCTGTTGAGGGTCCTCAACAAACTGAGATCCTTCAAGGGGGTAGCGGCAATAGTGGCCCACAAGTGGCCGAACAGTATGTGGTTCCCCTTGGCGTTGGAACTACAGATGAAGTTCGTGCTGCTACCACATCCAGTTCTGACCCAGCGAGTCCAGAAGTCGACTGTCTGCGCTTCATTACAGAAAACCCGGACCCTGCAGCTCATGATTTTCTCGCCCTTGCGGTGAGAAAGCGTTTCGGGATTTCGAAAGCCAGCATAGACTTCCTAGAGGAATATAAGTGCAAATCGACTAGAAGGCAATATGAGTCATCTTGGAGAAAATGGTGGCCTTTGTAAAGGCAAAGAATCCGCAGGAGATCTCAACAGACTTCTGCTTATCTTTCTTCATCCACCTCCATGGCCAAGGGTTGGCAGCTAACACGATTTCAGTGTGTAAATCTGCTTTGATGAGACCCATTTTATTTGCCTTCCAGATCAACCTAGGTAACGAGATCTTTAATAAAGTTCCGAAAGCCTGCGCTAGGCTCAGACCTTCAGCACCTCCAAAGCCCATCTCATGGTCTTTAGACAAAGTTCTTCATTTCGTCTCCCTGTTGAGCAATGAAGAATGTGCGTTAAAGGATTTGACGCAAAAAGTTATTTTCCTATTTGCACTCGCGTCTGGGGCCAGGGTTAGTGAGATCGTAGCCCTCTCGAGAGAGGCAGGTCGTGTTCAGTTCCTGGATGGGGGGATCTGAACCTGTTTCCGGATCCTACATTTCTCGCCAAGAATGAGTTACCCACCAACAGGTGGGGTCCCTGGAGAATCTGCCCTCTGAAAGAAGATGCATCTCTATGTCCAGTAGAATGCCTAAAGGTCTATCTTCGTAGAACTTCAGACTTCAAGGGTGGTCAACTATTCAGGGGAGAAACATCAGGCTCAAATTTATCTCTGAATCAACTCAGAGCGAAAATCACATATTTTATTCGCAGAGCGGATCCTGACAGTACACCCGCAGGTCACGATCCGAGGAAAGTTGCCTCATCCCTAAATTTCTTTAATTGTATGGATTTTGAACATCTCCGTTCATACACGGGCTGGAAGTCTTCCAGGGTGTTCTTTCGCCACTATGCGAAGCAAGTAGAGGAACTTAAGAGATCTGTGGTAGCAGTGGGTCGTGTAGTTAACCCTACTGTTTAACTCTGCGAGGAACAGTGGTCTTAATTGGGACGATTAAGTCCAGGGTGAGTGTGTAGGTACATACTGTACTACAAACTAAATGAGGGCACCAAGTGCCCACATAGACTGTTCCTTCTTTCAAAGGTGAACCTAGCATAAGTTCAGACATGTGTGCCGAGCGTTTCTAACGCTAATGTGATTGATTTGTAATACAGACTTTTATGACTTGATACCTCGGTATCTTATTAAAGTGGTGTTTAATGGTTTTTCTTTCAGATAAACAAGTTCTGTTTACTATCATACTTATGCTTAAAGTTTTGGGTTATCCTCTTTTATATATATATATATTTGTTGTTAACCTGTCTGTTTATTGTCTGTCAATAAACTTGTTCTTGAGAACCTTGCGTCTCTTTCACCTGTGTCAATTTATTGGTATAATTGAGCATTTTAATTCTATGTATCTTATCTGGGATAATTCTAATAGAATTGTTCTGTTATGCAAGCTATGTTGCATTAGTTTATGTAGTCCCCTAATGGGAGGACTCCGTCCCATAAAGGGACGAGGGCGGTTTTATTAGTTTCTTCCTATGCGGATATAAACCTTTGTCCAATACAAGTATTGTGCGGATTACTGGTCAATATATATTGACGCAGTGGTTCTATACAAACTATGCTTTACTTAATATAGGGCGAGACCACTATATTAGCTTGCCTGGTATTCATACATAGATATATGTACTCTTCGAGACTTTTCCAGAGTCTAGTAGGACTCTTCCCTGTAGGGGGCAGGAAGCTCTAACATAGTTTATAGTTAGTTGAAAAGATGTATAACGGTAACATCTTAGGTCTCTAGGTCTAGTCGACCGGAAAAAAAAAAAAAATTACCTCCGGGGAGTACGGCACGTTCTGAGAATCCACAGATACAGTAATGCTCTGGTACACTTCCATCAGGACGACATGGCTTGAGCCCAAAAAACGGATTTTGAGCGAAGCGAAAAATCTATTTTTGGGTGAGATGGCCATGTCGTCCTGATGGACCCGCCCTTGCCTTTCTAAGAAAGGGCTGTAGGACCCCTCCCTACATACAGTATCTGTAGCACCTCGTGTACGCTACAAGGAATACAGATGGCGCCAGGCACGCATACGAATCGGGGGATAGGGAAGCCTTGGGAGCGGCTCCCCCTTTTTCTTTCCCGAATTCGTATCTCGCCAATCACCTCCTACGAGACGAAATCTCTGTCCAGGATGTAGATTGCCATGTGACGTGTCTAGAATACGTCCTCTGATATGTCGCGATATCCCTTTCACGAGGGATACTCGCTCCAGGAGTTAGAATTCTGGTACCTTAAGGTAAATTCTCTGGGAATATCGCCGTAGTTGTAATATACCCTAGGAGGCTACCCTATAGGAACTTCCATCAGGACGACATGGCCATCTCACCCAAAAATAGATTTTTCGCTTCGCTCAAAATCCGTTATATATATATATGTATATATATATATATATATATATGTGTGTGTGTGTGTGTGTGCTAATAATACCATTGCGTTTGGCGTAACACAGAGGGCTCCAACCAGTCAAGAATGTGTTAGACAGCGTCTCTTTCCTGTTTGCTAGAGTACTACTTGTCAAATGCTATTCACCACTCTCTATCTTTTAAAAGGCAAAATCTCTTCCCCGTAGCATCTTCGGATTTCTTTTCCTCTATGTTACCGAACCACTTTTAAAACTGTTTCTTTCTTTCTCTCTGTCTTTTAAAAGACTTCTACCTTGCCAACACCCTATTCTCCATTTCTGAATGCTCAACGAGTGCTATCATTCACAATTTGCATTTCATATGAGTCACTGTGAAGCGAAAGTCTTGAACCGGTCTTAATTGAAAAGGAAGACTCGAGGAAAACGATGAAGGAAGAAGCGTTGCGGAAGATCGAAGGAACGCTCTTGAAAAATGCTAGTCCTCATAAGCCACAGAAATTCAAATCATTCGTTCATTCATTTATTCATAAGCTACATCGGTATGTAGTTGCCGAAAATCTTTGAATATTTAAGGTACCGTTGCTACCAAAAGAGTTTTAGGGAGGTTATTATTATTACTATTATTATTATCATTATTATTATTATTATTATTATTATTATTATATTATTATTATTATTACTTTTTAAGCTACAACTCTAGTTGGAAAAGCAGGATGGTATAAATCCAGGGGCTCCAACAGGGAAAATAGCCTAGTGTGGAAAGGAAACAAGGAAAAAAAATATTTCAAGACCAGTAACATTGAAATAAATATTTCCGATATAAGCTATAAAAACTTTTAACAAAATAAGATGAAGAGAAATAAGAATGGTGTGCACGAGTGTACCGTCAAGCAAGAGAACTATGGAAGACCATGGTACAGAGACTATGACACTATCCAAAACTAGAGAACAGTGGTTTGATTTTGGAGTGTCCTAGAAGAACTACTTACCGTAGCTAAAGAGTCTCTTCTACCCTTACCGAAAGGTTGTCAAGATGAAATAGACCGATTATTTATTATATGCTTATGTTTACCCAACTGCATTAATTTGGCAATAAATAGTTCCTTTTCCCCGTGGGGAGGTCCATTACCATTTTAACCACCTTTTCCTGTCGTTAAATAATTCATCTTTATCCTTCTTGCCAAGAATATTGAATATTTCTTGATGTGGAAATTTAATTTTACATTTTTCACTTAGTATTCCCTCTTATTCCTGCGTATGACATATTTTTTTCTGACCCTTATTAAATAAGGGAAATCTATTTAGGTTTGTCAATGTTTTCTTTTGGTAACATTTTCAGTTGTTGTGCTAACATTATGTCTGCTAGAACTGGTGTGTGTGTGTGTGTATATATATATATATATATATATATATATATATATATATATATATATATATATATTTATATATATATTATGTATGTATGCATGCATGTATGCGCGCGCGTGCTTGCGTGCATAAAGAGAGAGGGAGAAAGGAAGTAAACATGGTCAATTATTCTACTTTTGAGTATCCTGAACTATTTGATGTCTATTCGAAAACGAAAGTTTCATCGATTTAACGTTGTTTGTTGTTAGAACTCTTCTTTGGCATCATCTTCTAGGTATATGTAGGCTAAACAAAATCAGTGTTTACCCTCAGTTTTGCAACAATTTCCTTGCAAATTTACTCTAAGGGTTTGCGTTTGGATAAGAGAATTAAGACCTTGTTTTGACCTCAATGTTAAAATTCTTCACTGTCATTCTGAAACACAAATCTTAACAGGGAAGGATTTTTATAAACCTTGATAAATAGAAAAGCTGTAAATTGACGAATAAATTATTGCAAATTCATTGTACGTTCTAATTTCTACGAATCAGAAGTTGACGCACAAATATGAATGGTTTAATTAAATTTGGAATCTAGAAATATTCAATTATCCTTGAAATACTCGTCATGTTGCAACCCGAAACCAAAGTAAACCCATTAGCGTGATGTTAGTTACAATAGGATACACAATCACAGAATATTATAGCTTTTAAGATCAACACTGCAAGTTGTCCTTAACACGTATATAGCCACCCCAGGTATTGATGCATTTGAGTCCCACTTGCAGCTTGTTCCCAAGCGCCACAACCAAATCACTATTTTATATAATTGTGTGTCCAATTCAAGCACTAGTTTTAGATCTGCCTAAATATTTCATATAGAAACATCCTACTTTCCAAGGTCTCCTCGTAAGTGTAAAAAACAAATCCATAATATTACGTCTCCTGCGAATACACGCAAGTCAATTTGTGACAAATTTTTATCAGTATTACTTCTATTTTTATCATAGGGGAGGGAATTATGTGGTATAAAGTGTTTTAAGAGGATTGAGAAAAAAGTGGGAAAATGTAAGAGAAAGGAGAGAGAGCAAATTAAGTAAAAGAGGAACTGTATAGTTTCCTCTTTTATCTTAAGAAAACCTCCTTAAGGCGATAAGTCTGCAGCCCTAGTTTTAGAAGTTTGAGAGTATTCCTCTCTCTCTCTCTCTCTCTCTCTCTCTCTCTCTCTCTCTCTCTCTCTCTCTCTCTCTCTCTCTCTCTCTCTAAGGAAAGATTCTTTGATTTTTTTCTCTCTTTGCCTAAAGTTTGTTTTTATTTCGTTTTTTATAGTTATATAGGTGGGAGGCCTTTATTATGTTCTATGCTATGGCAAGAGAAACTCTTTATTATTTAAAAAAAAAGTCTTAAGTTTCAATTTACATAATACAAAGCATTATCTCTGCTCTAACAGAAATTATATTATTTCTTTGTAATTTGAAAATAGTTTTATAATCATATCGAAACCTAAGGATGATTATATTCATAACAATATGTGGAAAGCGTAAAAACAGGTGTACAAATTACTTCTGCATTATTCAGTTCATTAAGTTCCCACTAACCTTGTCAATAGCCTTGTACATTTTATTCAAATATAGTTCCGTATTTATTGTTTATGCCAAACATATTTCACTTTACCTCACATTTTTATTTTCCACGTTTTCAAATGATGTTCCTTTTGCTTGCAAAATTGATCGCTGAGGGGCAAGGAAGATTCCAGTTTGCTGAAATACCCCTTCCCCCCCAATTCGTATTCGTGCCAGTGGTTTTTTATATATAAAATATTTCTGAGCTAGTCTAATATGTATGCAAAATTCATTTCCCTTTCGTGGTTTCCTTAGCGTTTCTTAAAGACTCCAATATTTCTGATGTAAACGGATGTTTGAATGTGACATAATATTGTACTCCCATGTGATTGACGCTCATACTAAATATTTATGTTTGTGTATAGTGCATTGATTTAGTTAAGATATTTTTTAATATCTAATATGTCATCTGCTCATAGGATTAATAGGATAAAGGAGATACGCTTTACAATTTTCGTTAGTTAAATGTTATTTCCCTTTTCCCTCTTGAACCAAACAATTCCATTCAGTTATCCTTAAACATTTTTGCAATATAATCAGATGCAATATCCTGTTACTGATAAATCAAATCTTATTTTTTGTTTGCTTTTAATTGTTTTTTGCCGACTCAATAAGTTTTTTAACTGGATTAAGCCTCATTATCTCTTCCCATTCTCAATTATTTTACAGTTTAATATATGAATAGCCATCATTAATCTCTTAGGGAGTAAGCTAAAGGTTTTATGAGCCACTTTCTCCTGTTTTTATAATTATAGCCCATCGACATATAGCGTCATTCTATGTTATCTAGAAAGTGAGCCATTTTAGTGATTGGTGTCATAGACAGGACACTTCTCTGGTCAGAACCTCTCTGCTCTTAATGGCAGATTTCCTTGTTTACATTTACTTAGAGAAGTGCCTCTCAGTCACTGTGGTGAAAGGCTATTGTTCAGCCATAAGCCAGGTCTTCAGATTGGAGGGCATGAACTTTTCTTCTTTGAGGGAATTGTCCATGCTTATGAGGAGCTTTAAACAGTCTTGTTCTGACAGAGAAGTCAAACCCCCAGATTGTGACGTTGCAACAGTTCTCAGCTCCCTTCAGAAAATTTATTAAAATGTGTTGAACGCCAGGCCTCAAAATGACAATCTTGACTGAGCCGCCAAATGCCAACTGGCAAGGGACAGACCTCGAAACCTGACTAGAGAATGCCAAACGTTCTTAACCTTTACTCTTCTATATTCGTTATAATTTACTATTTAAACAGTGACTAAAAAAGCATTAATGCGTACTGAATTGGTCGCATCTAAGAGAGCTATTACTTCATCGTCATCAAAATTTGGAAAGCAAGGGATATTTTCACTCACAAAAGCAATGGTAACATTAGATGAAACTTTTATTTTCATTTTCAGTATGTCGAGTTTGAAATGAAGTGCCCCCCCCCCTTCCCCTACTACTAGAGAGTTATAAAATTCTTTAAAGACTTGTCAAATTGTTTCATGTTGGATTGTTAAGGTTACATGACTTTTATTGCTTGAATACATATACACTTATATATATATATATTATATATATATATATATATATATATATATATGTGTGTGTGTGTGCATGCATGCATGCATACAAACACACACACACACACACACACACACACACATATATATATATATATATATATATATATATATATAAAACAGTTTTCTCTAGTTTCGTATTCACAAGATGCTTTGTTCAATCTAGGCCCACCAGTTAATACAATGGTTACCATCATCATCTAGGGTCAAGAAAGCTCGTAAGACTTGCAGTCTCATTGATAGAGATCTAATGAGAACAGGAAGTTCTTCACTGCTTGTGCCTTATTGGTGCTTTTGTAATTCTCTTTCCCTTTGTTGGCAATGAATATAGTGATCATTTCTATATTCAAAGTTTATTGGATGTAATTATCATATATCATGGAAATTCCCATGCAATGGCATACTAATGAAAGTTTGTGTATTATAATATTTAGTATTTATACATTTCATAATTTTTTTTAACTCATTTGCATTGTTTTTTTTATTATAAACTTGAAGTAAAAGTTTACCTTTCTTGGAAACGACACTTTAACCATTTAACGAAGGGTTCTGAGATCAGGTTATAGCTAAATCACAAAATACGAGAGTTAATGTTATGTCTGTCACGGTATTGTTGCGAGCTATGTTTATACATATAAGCATATGGGAGTAAAAGATACCATTGAAATTTGATACATGAAAGTAGATTTTACCAGAAGATTATCCATCACGCTTCAGTTCCCCATAGCGTCACACAAATCACACAGAAAGAAATAATATCTGCAATAGCTGATTCATTTCAATTAGTTCAGTACGAGTATGGATTTCGTGGAAGACGTAAAAACTTTTGATTTTTCAGCGCATCGAATATGCCCCCTATATTGCTGCACAATGTGTAGTAACATTTAGACGCTAGTATAAGTAAACCTGTCTATAATAAAATAAAGTTGCACCTTCACTATTTACATATTTCCTTTATGATTATCAAAATGACAAATATGCCTGCGCCTGTATTATGTCTTCCTAAAACCTAATTTTCCAGACATTCAGCCCCCACGTACCTTTTGTCTCTCCAAATGCCAGAAATGTATTAACGTTATACTTGCTCTTGATATTCAGCAAGAATTTTATAAAGAATCCCTAAGTTACCTAAATCTGTCAGAGTTTTGAAATAGCTGAGATTTTCATTCATAAATCTCGATCATTACCCTCTCATCTTTTCCCTTCTGGTTTACTCAAGCCTTTCATCATCTTGCCCCAAATCTGTGAACATTTCTATCCCCTTTGTATTTTTGACAAGGCTGATTTGTAGATTTCATTAGAAATTTACTACATAATTTAAGTGTAACACCCTTAATGAGTAGTTATACTCTCTCTCTCTCTCTCTCTCTCTCTCTCTCTCTCTCTCTCTCTCTCTCTCTCTCTCTCTCTCTCTCTCTCTCTCTCTGCTCAGACAATAAACCTGACATCATAGTTCGATGTCTATCAAAGCAGACCTCATCAAAAGCACGTTGTTCATTAACCTGCCACATAGGTTCAATTAGCGGACACGCCCCTTCTTCCTTTCATTAAAGCCTCGAATGACAGTGAAGGGAAATTTGCGGAATAATTCGTCTGTGAAATTATGCTTTTCGCTTGGAGATCATTGCAGGAAGGTGGTGGAGGGCGTTTTGTTAACACATAGGTTATTTTTGTAGTAGTTTGGCTCTAAATCTCAGCGTTGGAAAAAGTTTTTATTGGAAGTATAACTATTGTATATGAATACCGTGATAAATACAGTTGGACTCGCCTGTTTCAGTATTATGATGATAGGACAACATTCATGGAATCCGGTTGGTTCTTATGCTACAAACATGGTGCTTAGTTCGTCAAATGGGATTTTTAGGGAAATTTATTAAAGTATCTTTAAGGGGGTGGGGGCGTTTCCAATGTGCACGAATACCAATGTAAATGTAGACTCCTGGAAACAGAAAAATAGAAAATAATCTTAAGATAAATTCGAGTATATTCATCCCATTTTCTTCACATCCCATTCCCTCTCTTGCTGCCCTCTCTTAATCCCTGGTTCTTCATTTACTCTTCCCGAGAGGTTTCTTGAGATGTAAGTTTTCTCTCATCAGCTTCAGGGTAAGAAATTCCATTCTTCAGTAAGAAAGGCTGAAGGAGTTTCAAGAAAAGAGGACCTCTGAGAATGCGTTATTCTTAACTGGAAAAATCTCCTTCCAAGTTTATTAATTTCCGTGAAGTTTTCTAAGATTTTTTTCTCTGGATATAACTATATTTAAGCGTTGTTTCTAATTTAAGATAGGCTTACTAGTTTTCTCTATTTTCAGATCTTCATTTACAAATATTGTTTATTCTGTTCATTAGACTCAGCCCTAGAGGATGCAATGTTCTTGGTAGGTATTTTTACAAGTTAAGGGTAGGCTTAAGCTTTCGACCAACCCAGTCTCCGAATAATTTGAGGGAATTCTGGAACTGTGGTTAATTAGCGATGCAAAATTAGCACCTTTATTTCTTTTTTATGCATAGATATGGTAGTGCCATGATTATTACTAAACGCAATATTCATTTATAGAATTTATCCTCAATGAGAGAGAGAGAGAGAGAGAGAGAGAGAGAGAGAGAGAGAGAGAGAGAGAGAGAGAGAGAGAGAGAGAGAGTATACATTTACATTTACATTTCAAGGTTAAAGAGAGAAGAGTTTTTAGTGCGATTAATGCTTTGAAATCGGAATACCAGGAAAGATAAAATGGGGAGAGGCCATTTGAACTCTTGTCTGTCATAACATACAATTTAGATGAAAATTAAAAAAAAAGAATAATAGTAGGGGTAACATGAATTCAATATTACACTGAGATTAAAAATGCGGGTCTTGAATGCATACTAATTTGACCTCTAAACCATTTAATTGCCTATATATAAACCAACATGGTTTGTGGAAGCTTGATACAGTACCTTTAAACAATTCGTTCTGGTTTTTGGAGTGAAGGTTTCCAGTTGATTATTTCTAGGGTTCTGCAAGGCATGAGTAGGTGATTCTACTGGAGATGTGGTCAGATTAAATTCTGACGGGAAGGAGTTTTAGATTTTGTTGAGGCATGATTTTAAGTGACTTTCACATCGGTTTTGGGTTTTCATTTTATCTAATACAGCGGTTCCCAATTACTTTTGGTCATTATCCCACTTTCTCCTAAATCCTGGCGAGCAGCAAGCTCGTGACCCCCACACTGTATCTATTATTTTGTACATGATTAATGTAAAACAAAATCTTTTAGTTGGTTGAACCTTCCTTTATTCAATTATTATTGAAACAAATATATCAAGAAGTACTATTACTTCTGTTGAAAGAAAAAAGCATACATGCAATAAGATTGAAAATAAATGGAGAGAATATATATAATTGAAATAATGTTCATCAGGGTGAAAAATGACAAATAAATAAAAAATAATACTTCTTCTGGAAATAAGTAAAATATTTTAATGTGAATAATTACACCTTCATTTGAAAATAAGTGGATATATATATATATATATATATATATATATATATATATATATATATATATATATATATATATATATATATATATATATCAGCATCATCATCTCCTCCTACGCCTATTGACGCAAAGGGCCTCGGTTAGATTTCGCCAGTCATCTCAATCTTGAGCTTTTAAATCAATACTTCTCCAACCGTCCTCTCTTACTTCACGCTTCGTAGTCCTCAGCCATGTAGGTCTGGGCCTTCCAACTCTTCTAGGGCCTTGTGGAGCCCACTTGAAAGTTTGGTGAATTATATTCTCTTGGGGAGTGCGAAGAGCATGACCAAACCATCTCCATCTATCCCTCACCATGATCTCATCCACATATGGCACTCGTGTAATCTCTCTTATAGTTTCATTTCTAATCCTGTCCTGCTAATTAACTCCCAGTATTCTTCCGAGGGCTTTGTTCTCAAATCTACAAAATCTATTAGATATTGTTTCATTGTCATACCACGACTCATGACCATAGAGTAAGACCGATCTCACTAAACTGATATATAACCTTATTTTTGTGTGTAATTTCAGGCGATTTGGTTTCCAAATATTACTTAACCTAGCCATTGTCTGATTAGCTTTTTTCAATCTTTCACTAAACTAACTCTAAAGACCCTGTATTGGAGATCATAGTTCATAAATATTTAAATGATTCAACCTCATTAATCCTTTCTCCCTCCAATGACATTTCATCTTCTTCTATTACATACTCCGTTCTCATCATCTCTGTCTTTCTTCTATTTATCTTGAGCCTAACCTTCTGAGATATTACATGCATTCTGGAAAACAAGCATTGCAAATCCTGTGGTGTTCTGCTAATAAGGACAACGTCATCAGCATATTCTAGGTCAGCTAATTTCCTATTACCAATCCAGTCCAATCCTTCTCCACCATCTACAACTGTTCTATGCATTACAAAATCCATGAGGAGGATAAACAACATAAGTGACAAAACATTCCCTTGGAGTACACCACTGTTCACTAGAAATTCATTTGATAGGACTCCACTAACATTAACTTTGCACTTGCTATGCTCATGAACAGACTTAATCAAATTTACATAATCAAGAGGAACTCCGTGATAACGCAGGACTCTCCACAAAATTGGCCGGTGCACACTAGCAAAGGCTTTTTCATAGTCCACAAATGTCATCAACAGAGGATTCCTATATTCTACACATTGCTGCACCACATGTCTTAAAATGAAAATTTTGTCAGTACAACTTCTACCTTTTCTAAATCCTGCTTGTTCATCCCTCAGCTTTTCATCAATCTTTCTCTCAAGCCTCTGTAGAATAAGCATATTATATATTTTCAAGACAACTAACGTAAGTGTGATGCATGTGTAATTACTCCAATCACTCCAATCTCCTTTTTTAGCCATTTTCACCAACACTCCTAGCTCCCTTTCATCAGGTTTTGCCTCTTCATGCCACATTCTACGAAATAATATTGTAAGTATTCTGGGACTCGCTTCATTTTCGGCCAATATCATCTCAACTGTTATTCCATCATATCCCGGGGTTTTCCACCTCTTGAGTTTTTTAAGAATAACTTCAACTTCAAAGACACTGAATTCCTTCATGGGCACATCAAGATCTTCCTCAGCTTCGGGTATATCAACCAAATTATCCCCTTCATATCTCCTATTCATTACCTTACTAAAGTGCTCCATCTAACTTAGCCTTTCTTCATCTTCGGTTGTTATAACAGATCTATCTCTCTTTTTGATGGGTATATGCTGCTTCTTCTTTGCCCCTGTGGAAATTTCATTAATAATTCTATGAGCAATCCTTACACCATAGCCACTCCCTGAATTCATAGCTTTGTCAACCTTGTCTGCTTTACTGACTATTCTCTCCAGTCGATATATATATATATATATATATATATATATATATATATATATATATACATACATACATACATACATACATACATACATACATACATACATACATACATACATATATATATATATATATATATATATATATATATATATATATATATTTCAGCACTGTCAAAATAAAAAATGTCATGACCCCATCAATTGGGAAATTATCCGCTGTAGGATAATTTACCGCTGATCTAATATAACATTGCCGAAATACTGAAGTGACCTTGAACTAGAAATGTATATATATCATTGCTGTAGTTATCAATTCGAGATAATGTTTTGTCTCGTAAAATTTCGTTGGCTGCCACTTACTGTTCTAGCTATTGTTCTATTTTCGTCCTTTGCTATTTCATAACAACCAGCCCTTTTATTTGTGCTTCTCATTACCTTTTTCCTTTTCTCGTCCTTTCGCTTTTACTTTGCATTCCTTTTGTCTCCGTACTACCTTCACAATACAGATATATATTAGGAAAATATACATTGCAAATTGGTTCAATTCAGGAAATTAAGCTTGAATTGTGGTATTGGGAAGCGATGGTGTTTGATGTGCAAAATGGATGTTAGTGGTGAAGAGGATGTGGATAATTTAATAAAAGTGATTTTGCTTTGATATTATTCGTCTAAAGATTTAGACATGTTTTTTACAATACTAGATTTTTTACATAATGATAAACGTAATTTATTATCCAAATTCCCGAGTGATGTCGACGAAGCTCTCGATGTTTTCCATGTAGAAAGAACCCTTCCCTACCTTGCTGTGTTGGTGCTGCAGGGAGGGAAGGACGCTTTTTCTTTCGTCTCCTTCAATTGAGAAAGAGCATACTAGTAATTTATGGACCTTGGAAGGGTGTGGCTTTTCTTAGTGAAAAGAGTTTTGCATCTTCAAATCCCAATGGTATTAAGGGGAAAAAATTTAATATATCCTGCGGATACTTACGAGTAGTATATCTGTTGCTATTCATAATTTTGTCGTTAAAAACTCTTTCTTCAGTGGCATAGTGTTACTCGAATGAAAGTCGTGAATTACATTTTCTTTTGGGAAGCATCTCATCATCCTCAAGTTTTCTGTCATGGAAGATTAGGATGATATTTTTCTTAGTATGTTAGTTAAATTGTAGGCTACATTACGTTTAATGAAGAAAATTTTGTAGTTTTGCTTTAAAATTCATCTATTATCGACACTTACAGAAATCATGATTGTTAATATTAAATGCATATTATGTTTTCTCATTTGTTCTTATTCCAAATTAATAACAAGTGTAGTTATCAATTTATTTTAAAAATTCAAAGCGTTACTTCTGTAGATTAATGAACTCTTAACTTTTAACTCATCTTTTACCTCTTGTGAATGACAGATAAGGTAATATATACTCTTACTTTCTGTTAAGTATTGTGTTAATTGTGTATACTGACCCTTGTTTTTTTCGTTCGTATATTTATTCATGTATCGGGTTCTTTAAGGCTAAGGAAATATCATATAATATTGAATTATCGAATCTCCAGGTACTAGTTCTCTTGTGTCATTAATTGTCTTAGTCATATTCCTTTGATACCCCTCGCCCATAACTCGATACTTGTATAAAGATTCTATAGAAAAAAATTGGTTCTCTGACACACGAAATTGTCGTGTCATTTCATGGATGGTTTCCTCCTTTCAACCTCCCGTTGAGTAAAAGTTTTTTTTTCTTTTTTGCTATGTTCCCTGTGGTACACGAAGATCATCCTTCATGTTGTGGAAATTCTTTTTACCTCTTCGTTGACGAAGCGTTTGCAGTAGCATTAAGTTGTTTATTTTTCGTTGCAATAGCACTTTTAAATAAAAACAACAAATGCTATTAGAAAGTCTCCAAGTAGCATACACATCATTCTCATTGTTACAAAGCTAAATCAGACAGTTTTTTGTTTGTTTTTATACTTGGAATAGATTTTATATAAGCCTATGCCTATTTAGTTAACCGGAATTAGTGTAAATGTTAGGTTTAAGCATTTGTTTATGTCTTGACGCGTGTCGTAGTTGTTTGATGATCCCGTCCCTGGATCAATATTCGTGTCCTGAGAACATGACGTTTAAATTTCAGGCGATTCTTACTTTCTAAAATTTTTTTAATTATATTATGGCAGGGGTTCTATGATATATTATAGCTTTTGAAAGCCTTGTTTTGGCGAAATTTCATCCTGTTAAAAGGACTCGGTTTTTCATTTATTTCAGAATTTTGATTATTGTAATGTGACTCGCGAGATTAGATATCAGATTCTGATATCATTTGATATCAGATTCTGATATCATTTGATATCAGAATTTTGATTATTGTAATGTGACTCGCGAGATTTGAAATCTTGAATCTGTGAGATGCAAGTTTTAAAACCATTATAATGTCTTATGATTTTTTTAAACGGAAAATGTTTTATTTTTGTTATGAAAAGGCGAATTTGTGATTTTGAATAAGTGAAAAGTTATGAAGCTGTGGGAATATGTTCTAGTTAAGGTTTGATTTTATGAAAACAAGTGACGTGTGTGTTTTAGAATCTTTAGCATATGTGATTGGTGCCTTTTTTATCGAAATGTTTTTTGCGAATTGTGGATTTTTAAACAGTTCAATGAAAACTTTGGTAAACCCCTAAATATTTGGAGCTATTTTTTAAAGGTAACTATCCGTAAAAAAAGGCGTTCATTCTGATGATTGTAAAGGAAAAAAAATAGAATTAGATATCGAATATAAGGAAAAAGTTCCCAATTATAATTATCCCTTTTAGTTCTGACGTACCGAGGAGCCTTCATAGGCAATGCAAATTGTAATCGGGAATGTAGACAAATACATGGCAATGCAGGACTGCTGTTTCATTTGTTGTAGGCTGCTGTATGTAAGATATGTAATCCCAAGAATTGTAGACTACCGGGTAAAAGATGGGAAACAATGTTGAGAGAGAGAGAGAGAGAGAGAGAGAGAGAGAGAGAGAGAGAGAGAGAGAGAGAGAGAGAGAGAGAGAGAGAACCAGCTTTTTATTAGAATTAAGAAAATTCTTCTCATGAGTCGAGTAGAAAAATTTTATTTATTTGATTTTTACATCTACGGTTCAAATATTTTTTTAGAAGTTCCGTTTAACTCGCTTCATAGTATTTATGAAAATGATGACTTTTTTCTACCTCGCTGTCAATGCCTAAAGGGTATATATCATATACACTCTGTGATATTTATAGGAATTAGAAAAAGGTAATCGATACGAAATACCTTTTACTTTTCACCCTGTGATTCAATATCACCACGGTAGTTTCATTCTTGTTTTCAGAGTTTTAGATGTAAAGTTATATATGCTCAGAGTGGTTTACATTATCTGATATCACCCAAATTATTTGAATTTGATGACAGCATTTTATGTTTTTGCTGGATGAATAGATTTCACGCAGTTACCTCATTAGCTTTCGTGATCCAGTGCTACACTAAACTGATCATTTTACCTCTCTTGTTTTATGTCATATCAGCCAGCCATCATGGATAGAGATATTTTTAAAATGGTTTGGTTACTGAATTTAGATATCTGCAGAAAACACTGGAACAAACAAACTAAATTAAGAAAACCGGAAATAAGCACCAAGAAAGAAAGGAAATGTAAAAAGACATGCACACACACACACACACACACACATATATATATATATATATATATATATATATATGTGTGTGTGTGTGTGTGTGTGTGTGTGTGTGTATTAACGTAAAGGGAAGTAGCTTCATATAATCGCCTGTTCTCCACTGAGCGAATACAGCGGAAGATGCTTTTAAAAACAGCAGAGCAAAAGCCTTTCTCTTTTTTACGGCAATTGTTATTTTTACATTTTATATGCCAAAATTTTCACTCTTTCAAATGTATTTGAGTGCCTTAAGATGTGCAAAAATAATTTCATCCACATACTTCGCAATCAATTTTCAATCTATTTCTGCGCTTTCTGTATGATTAAGGACCTCATAGTGTCCTGGAAGATTACTCCTTTTTAATTTCATCCATTGTGAAATATTCGTTATATTTTTAGCAGTTGAATAATTTTACTTACTTACATATAGAAATTAAAGTATTGTAATTATAGTGGTATTTGGAACAATTTCTCTTTCGTGATGAAAAACTAGATCTTCAAAAAAAAAAAAAGATTTAAATAAAATCGGTTTTGCTGTGAATATATGACAAGTAAATAAAGTTTTTAAAAAATCTTGTGTCTGCAATTTATCGATTGAAACCACAGAATGACTTATCGCGAGGAAGAGATATGTTTTCTTTTTCAAGATAATACTCCCAAATAAACCAGAAAAAGAGAAGTAAAGTACTGTCTTAATTTAGGATTTCTTTTGTTATCTTACAACTTGGCTCTCGCATCTACTATCGTTTGGCTGACACATCTTATTACTCTATCCATAACGATGATGGATGATCACGGGGACAACACATCTCTGTCTCAACCCGACTTTTACATAAAGCCAGTCACTCTGCTGTCGTACGTATTCTAACACACCTCGGTTTATCATTAAAATTGTGCCGAAATTTTAAAACCCTTCAAAACTTACAAGATATGAATTACGCTCACATTTTTATCGTTCACTTTCTGTAGCAGATACCAGACTCACACACTCTCTTCCCTGTCTAAACCCAAACTGTTCTTTCCCCATCAATCCTTCTCTTATGTATCTTAATTTCTTAACCAAAATCTTACCATATACCATCTCTTGTATGATGATTTATAACTATATCCTTATGATTCTTAGAGTGGCTTCTGTTAACTATACATTTAATAGTAGAATAATTATTCCTCTCATACATTCGCTTAAAAACCCTCCCTCATCTAGATATAATCTGTTACACCTTGTAAAGATACTCTATCACTCTATCATCGCCAGACCACAGCATTTCATCTGAAATCTTATCATCAATTCTGGGACTTATTTTCTTATACCTCTAAATTGTCTACTACCTTCCTGGAATATCACTTTTACAACCATACTTGAACTTTCGCTAACCCACTCCACTCTTATGTCATCAAGTTATGCATCTTTTATCTTCAACAGTACACAAATATATAGAAGAATCCATTAACTCAGTCTCCTTTGGTTTCAAACAACATCCGTACCTTATATTTTGAGATTCAATTTAAAAAGAAAAATATTCTCTGCACATCCTGCTGAACTATATACAGTGTGTGTGTGTATATATATATATATATATATATATATATATATATATATATATATATATATATATATATATATATATATATATATATATTATATATATATATATATATATATATATATATATATATATATATGTATATATGTATATATATATATATTGAGTTTGTATCGGTAATAGAAAAAAAAACTCATGGGATGAGGACATTTGGTTATCTTTGCCGTTTGCTTTACTCTTTACCAGAAAATAGAACGTTCTGCAATTTATATTTTCCTTTCATGAACACATCTGGAAACTGCAATATCTGATAAATTTGATAATCCAAGTGGCCTTGATATTGAAACTAGAAATTCAAGGCTTTTTGAAGGTTTTATTACTTGGAGGGCTCAAAAAGGTAAGCAAACGAAGTCTATTGGCCCTGTCAAGTTTGTTTAATACGTGGCACGATGAAATGTAAATGCAAAGAAAAATGCGAAAGAGAGAGAGAGAGAGAGAGAGAGAGAGAGAGAGAGAGAGAGAGAGAGAGAGAGAGAGAGAGAGAGAGAGAGAGAGAGAGAGTTGCACGAATTGTGGTAACTAAAATGAATAATTAGCCAGCAATTATCCACTTAATTTGTTGATTTATCGCATATACGGTTAAGAAATTATATAAGTACCTATTTTAAGTGAAAATATAGGTTTTAATATTCGTCATGTCATTGCCTTTAACCCTGATTTACTAACCATAAATATCATTGGGCGTCAGATTTGTGTTTGACAATTTGATTTTCTTTCACTTTCCTCTTTAGATCATTGGCTTACTTAATTTTCTCTGTAACAAAAGAATTGAATAGATCCTTTTATTAATGAGATTGCTGAAGTGTTTTTTTTTTCTTTTTCATGTGAATCGAAGGGCCTATTTACATTTATCATAAGTTTTGTTACGATAATGGGAAAGACATCTGTCAATTTAGAGCACTCGACTGCAGTACTTTACCTCTATATCAATATGTTTTATTGTTATAATTACTGTGATGTTAAGAATGTCGTATTCTGCATTGTTATTCGATTAAATAAATACTGATAAAACGAAATATGTTTTCATTTTTTTTCCAGCTCTATCTTGTGGTATTTTAAAGTTTCAGGAATGTAGTTGACAACAGCTGTCATTTTCTTTGATAGTCATTTTTTTACAAGAGAAATGTTGCGTGTCATCTTTTGTTATTCTCAGTCAGAGTTGCCTATTGAAGTCTCATTCAGACAATATCTCTTACTTCTTTTACGGACTTGATTTGTATAGCAGATATATTAAGAAAATAAACGTGAAAATGTTGAAGTGAAAGTTACAGAGCATCATTATATGATTTGATGGTGAAGGTTGGTTTTTCTAGTCTAGTCATATAAAATGAAACAAGTAGAAATTTCCTTATTTGTATCGAAATAACGTTGTCAGATCACCAAACGTGAGACCTAGCCCATGACTTTTGGAACTGAAGATTCACCGTTTTACAAGTATTTAAGAATAGTTACCTTAAGAGACCAATAGAATTTTATACAAATTTCATTAAAGCAATATAGATTATTAACCAAGAGAAACAAGGCTATGTAAAACGCTGTACACACGACTCAATTTAAGAATAGTTAGAATTTAAAACTATTTGATCATTCCAATCGAATTATTTTTATATTAGTGCCTGTTTATTTTCATAAGTGATTATGTGCTGATAGAGCGTGATAGTGGCAGTCTTGTTGATGAATATAATTTCGAAGTAATTACCAATATAACATTGACTAGTTTAGCTTGGAGATTTTTCCCTTATGTCTAGCTGCTTTTTTTTTATTTATTATTATTATTATTATTATTATTATTATTATTATTATTATTACTGGACTGTATTGCAATATTACTTCATCTTCAAAATATGCGCGAATGCTTTTCCTTGAAAGTTTTGATGCGCATATGGATACAAGTTCGAATGTATTTGAATAGATAGCGCTGCTGAACGGATATGCCTGTTAAGGAATATATATATATATATATATATATATATATATATATATATATATATATATATTATATATATATATATATATATATATATATATACAATACATATATATTATCTATACACACATTATATATATATATGTATATATAGATATATATATATATATATATATATATATATATATATATATATATATATATATATATGTATATTGTACACTTTTAATATATTTTATTTTTCAATTGTTCTTGGACGTCCATGAAAGTCCAGTTTGCTAGATAACGCGATATACAATATTTCACAGAATATTTCCCGGAATGAAACACAAGACAAGAATGTTGAACCGACACCAAAATAACTACGAAAACAGGAAAGCATTTTTAACGGAGTGTGAAACTGAATGCCGCAAGGGCTTTTGTGGTGAAGAGGTCTGGACCCCTTTATATGGCATTCCATTTATTTCTCGGATTTGAATGTTATGCTGGACGTATCTTTGGCTCTAGGAATATCTCATCTGTGATATTCGAAGGACATTTCATATTACTTTTACTTTCAATTTACCAAGTATGTTTTCTCTGTTAATTTAAATAAAAAATGGTCATCTCTTGCGATGGACTGATGTACCGAATATATGTGTCTCGTGTAAGATGATGGCAAAAAATTCAAGTAGATATTCGACGGGAAATGTTATGAATATTTTTCAGAATTGATACGAATGTTTCGTTTTTACTGTTTTATGTATGAAGGAATTAGAAAGGAATTTTCCTTGATTCTATTTCAGACATGTATATTACTTTTGGGATTTTTTTTTTTTTTTTGTGAAGGATTTGATGTGGCAATTTTCATTGGATTTTGGCTGGTATGTTTGTGCATTTCTTAGATTTGATTCAACATTTTTTACTTATTAATTTTTTCAAAATTATTACGTCCATCAATGCTGAAAATGTTTTCCAAATACCCATTGTGAAGCGGAACTTAGATTCGGTTCGAACAAGTAAATTACGACAATAGCACCACATATCACGATTTTTATAAAATACCCGTGTCAGAGGTATAATTCAGAATAACTTAATAACCTTAGGGAAGTTATATTAGAGATTAAAATCTTACAGTATTTGGGAAATTGATGTGTATTTCTCAAATAGTTAGCTTATGGGGAACACTTTTTATTCTGATAAAAAACTTTCAGATGCGAGATAAAGAAATTCCATGACCTTTTTTCCAACACTCCCCAATGCTTTAAAGTTTCTAGGCCCCCTCTTTCCGACTTCGTGTCCATACCTACTGCATTGTGTGCACTGGCAAATTTTCACAAAATTTATGGATTGCATAATTTGTCACATTTGCCATGTTTATTTCCTCATTGCTGTAACTAAACATGTCAATGTTTGACACCGTTTATATGTTTGTACACTTAAAATATAATGTCAGTTTCAGACCTGCTGCTCATTATTCTTTCTTCAAAATGGCTACAGAATGCTTCGTTAAACACTCGGCTAGAATTGCATATCCCAACTTTGATATTTTCGAATATTTTGAAACTTGTGTCAGGAATGGTTTACCTTGATTTGATGATCCTTGGGAGACAAGAGAAGTGGCTTCTTGAAACAGACATTTTCCAATTAGGTTGCTTTAACTGGCCCCTCGGTGAAGATAGAAATCTCCTGCATCACTGCCTACAGCCAGTTCTCCAAAACTTGGAATTGGAACCTGTCACTCCAACACAAAGAGTGCGCTGTTACGGAAAATTTTTTGTTTCGAGTTCTGTTTGCATCGAAGCATTTCCTTTAAAAACGTTTTTTCGTCCCTGGTTTTCATGGTATTGAAAGTAATATTCCAACCTGAACTTATCACGAAATATCTTTATACAGTTGAAAGAATTTCAACAGGCATATCTGGCACTGCTATAGTTTTGCCAGTGACAGTAAGTTCTCTATTTACTCGTCCATGGAAAGGTATCGGCAGTAATTTAGTATTTTCAATAATTTATTGTTTCTCACGGAATTTTTTGTTGTATGTCAATTTGAGGTGGGTTACTTAATCGGATCTTAATTCGCACAAAATATCTATCGCATTTCACCCTAACTGGCTCAGTTTTCTTTGAGACTAATCAAGTTCATTTCACAGAAAACGAGATGTTTATACAATTAGTCATAAAACTCTCATTAATTTAGGATTTCTACTGCACTTCTGCAGTAGTGTTTATTCATAAAATTTACTTTATTGGATTTGTATTAGTAAATTATTTTCTGAAATAGATTGCTTAAACCATAAGTAATTTTCTTACCCCATCCTTCACATAAAAACGACTAAATTACCAAGCTCTTTTACTTCTCAGTTATTTGAATGAAATATTCTGTAAATAGTAATGGACAGAAATATATAATCTTTCAGCCGATAAAAATTATATCTACTGAAAAGAGAATTTATTTTTAACGAATGAAATCGCCATCCTCTTCTTATATCTACTTTGGAAATGTCCAATCTAATGATTGCGTTGTTCAAGCCTCTGTTATCTTGTTCTCTTATCTAGTGGTAGATGAGGACATAGTTGTTAATTTTATATATATATATAAATATATATATATATATATATATAATATATATATATATATATATATATATATATATATATATATATATATATATATATATCTCAAATCAATAACAACAACAAATGCAATTGTTTCTAGTCTACTGCCGGACAAAGACATCAGGCATGTCAATTCATGTCTGGGGTTAGGTCAGCTTTCATCACTCGCACTGGCCAGTGCGGATTGGTGATGGTGGGAGATTTTAGTCAGATCGCTCACAGCAAACCAACCTACTATGGGTCGCCCTAATTTGTACAGTTTCACTGATCATGGTCTGCACAAATTCTTTTGCCGTTATTTATATATATATATATATATATATATATATATATATATATATATATATATATATATATATATACTGCATATATATGTATATATACTGTATATATATATATATGTATATATATATATACTGTGTATATATATGTATATATATACTGTATATATATATGTATATATATACTGTATATATATATATATATATAATATATATATATATATATATATATATATATATATACTGTATATATATATATATATATATATATATATATATATATATATATATTTATTTATTTATTTATTTATTTATTAGCAGAACACCGTAGGACTTACAAAACATGCTTACCAGAATGCATGAAATAGCACAGGAAGTTGGGTTCAAGATAAATAGACGAAAGACAGATGATGAGAATGGAATATGCAATGGAAAATGAAATATTGAAAGGAGAAAGGTGGAATCATTTCAAGATTTAGGAACTATGATCTAATAAAGGATTTTTAGAATCAGAGTTAGTGAGAGATTGAAAAAAAAGCAAATCAGGCAATGGCTAGGTTAAGTAAAATTTGGAAATTAAATCGCCTGAAAAATTACATATATAAAAATCAGGCTTTATATGAGTTTAGTGAGATATGTGATACTGTGTGGACATGAGTCATAGTATGACAATGAAATTGTCTCCAACAGATATAGTAGATTTGAAAATATTGAAGTTAAATGGAGGAATAAGATTAGAAATGAAAGTAGAAGAGAAATTACTGGAGTGCGTTATGTGGACGAGATCATGGTGAGGGGTAGATGAAGATGGTTTGGGCATGCTCTTCGCACTCCCCAAGAGAGATTAGTTCATCAAACTTTGAATTGGGCTCCACAAGGCACTAGAATAGTTGAAAGACCCAGGCCTACATGACTGAGGGCTATGAAGCGTGAAGTAGATGATGATGAATGGAGTATTGATTTAAAGTTCAAGATAGAGATGACAGGCGAAATGTAGCCGAGACCCTTTGCGTCAGTAGGCGTAGTGTTTTATTTAGGTATAAATAATTAATATTGAGTAGAGTTGAACATATTTAATGTTGTCAGTATATGGTATCTATAAAAAAAAATTTGTCCATATTTTTCGTTATTTTAGATCAATTCTATCTTCATTATTTTTCAGCCTAAAAAATTACACTTATGGAAGTGAAAATTATGAAAGTTCATGATAACATAAGCACAATTAAAATCCAACAACTCTTAATTTTATTTTAAACAGAGAGAGAGAGAGAGAGAGAGAGAGAGAGAGAGAGAGAGGAGAGAGAGAGAGAGAGAATGGGAATAATAATACTAGTATAGGATTTTTAATGTACTTTACTATATTATTTCGATATACTACATCACTGCTGTAATTTATTTTAGATTTAAGGTACAATTACGCTATCAAATATACCCCTCATTATCCGCGAAATTTGGAAATGGGGGGGGGGGTTGCTTGTAATGTAATGATAGCTGATAAATAAAGATCCACACATCTATCAGCCTACCTATCTAGCTTTATGGATAGAGATATATAGTTACACTGCAATAGCTTTAGAAAGACGACATAGATGCTTTTGGCTTGGATGTTATCGTGTCCCTTTTGGGTACCTTCAAAGGTAACGTCAAAATTATATCAAACGAGACTCAGAAACGCTGGTAGTTAATTTCACATACGGTTATTTTGACCTGCATCGTTGTAAGTGACAGAGTCTGACGCATGATTGGCGTATCTTCAGCGAAGTTGTTCGTGAGGGCCACGAAGGGAAAGTCTATTGGGGAAGGTAACGGCAGTTCCACATTATTTTTTTAGAATCCCTTATAGAAGGAACGAGGGTTCGATATGATGTCAGAATTATGTCAGTATTCCGAGACTCCCGTCATCTGCTATTGTATATCAAAACAAAGGAATTCATCGCACATTAATGAAATTATATATTCCCTTTGTGAATTCGCCGAAAGGCTCAAGTTGAGTGCCGTGATTGCTAAATTTACTTGGCTTTGTGAGAAGTGTGTCGACAACTATTTTCCAAACAGCAGTGATTTTCAACCTCTACTTTTGTTGAATTTTACCTTTTGACATTATTTCGTTTGAAAACAAATACTGCCTCAGGAGATGATCTTAGGCGACATCTTATTTACTAGAATACGGTATTCGTGCAACATTAGTAAAGGCTCTTTACAATTTTAATTTGGTTCAGAGAAACTTTTATGTATGTTTACACATTTTTTTCCTATTTGCATTCGACACTTTATAATAGTTACTGTATTTCTTTGCACGCTTGGGCCATCGTTTATTTAAACAATCGTCCTGTCGGATTGGTAGTGATCACTTTCTGCAGCTTTTCAGTCCGCTGAGTATTGTATCAATTAAGGCTCACCGTAATGTTAACCACCCTTGTGTGATGTATTTTTATTACCGAGTAAAGGTATTAGTCCTGTTATATGCAGAAGGATTTTCATTTCTCTTCGGGTTTCAAGGTTTTACATGTTTTGCGTTTTTTTTAATTTGCTTAATATGCGAAGTTGTACTTAATCTGTTGTTATTGTTAGTATGCAGTGTTACACCACTGGCTTTTAGTGTTATTATAGTACCGGTTTCAAGGCAAGACGGTTCATTTTAATTGTTTTGTACTTATTTGGAAACGACGTGTCTCCTAAAGGCTGGTTAAGGGCCATTCGTTTGAAAAAATTGAAAATCATATTGATGCCTTGTAGCAGGTCTAAGAAACTCAGCGATACAAATGTTAGCAAATTGATCGAACAGTCGTTCGCTTCATGACAGTTCGAATTTGCACCAAAAGGAAGGGTTGAAGCACTATTGATGATCTTAGTGTTTGAAGTGCCTAGAGATAAGAAGTCTATAAGTACGTTTCAGTTCTTATTTTTTTCTTTCGTAATTCAGATTAGATTGTAATGCTTTATTCGTGATCGTTCCCTATGCATTAAGAAAGTATTTACTATTGACTAAAATAACAAGCCATCTAGAAGGAAATCTGTCCAGATCGCTTTTGTACTCGGACACAAATACTGTACGGGTGAATTGAGTAGTGTGTCTATTAAGAAATATGGGGGACATTAAACCCAAAATCTTTGCAATCCTGAAATGTATTTGTTTAGTTCTGTTGAAACCATCTTTGTAATGGCTTCAAAATTTTACAAAAGGCGCTAAAGGCAAAGATTGGAATAGTTTCACAATATTTATGTATAATATCAGAAGAGCTGCAGTGATGGAAGTGTACTTTGGGTATTTCTAACCTGAAGCGGACTTCTATGAATTTCATTGCCATCTCATTATGATAGCCGTTTTGATTAAAAGTTCTACTTAATAACGTATAGCCACTGCATAGTAAACAATGCAATAAAAAGTAAGTTGTCACTTGATCACTATGAAATATTTTCTATATACAATGTATTCCAGTATAAGATATAAATTCAGGTATTTTCGTGGAATTATTTAGACACAGAAAATGTTGTATATTAAATTTTCCAAGTGTTGGCCTAACCTATATTTTTTGGAAAAGATAGTTTACATTTTTATATATGAATATATCCCATATGTTTACAGTTTTATCAAGCTGTCAATACTAAGCAGTAGATTTTCAAAATTATAAAAAAAAAAAACTTCTTTGCAAGATCTGTAAGTAAGTTTGGGGTTGTGGTGGCCTAGTCGAAACGTCCTTGCCTGGTGATCGCCATATTGGGGTTCGACTCAAACTCGTTAGTTTCTTTAGTGTCTATAACCTCCCCATCCATGTGAGCTAAGGATGGCGGTTTGGGAAGCCTATAGGTCTACCTGCAGAGTCATCAGCAGCCATTGCCTGGCCCTCCTAGTTCCTACCTTTTGTGGAGAGGGGGCGTTGGTGCTGATTACATGTATGTATGGTCAGTCTCTAGGGAATTGTCACTGTCGCAGTGTCACTGTCCCTTGCCTCTGCCATTCATAAGTGGCCTTTAAACCTTTAAACATGCGATGAAAGTTAATGTATACTTTTTCAACAATATTAACGAAGACAAGACTCTTAGCACTTAGGAATTGACCTGGATACCGAGGAGAGTTCTCAATTTTTTTTTTTTTTTTTTTTTTTTTTTTTTTTTTTTTTTTTTTTTAGGGGGATGTTTGGCAGTGGGCGATTTTGGCAGCATCGTAGACATTTTACTCAATTCAGGCCGGCTTTGAATTTGTTTTAATACTGAGGATTTTCAACTTTAGGCTCTTTGTACGTGTTCCAAACACCAGAAATAGAACTTGAAAACTTTCCACATTACACTTGCCCAAGAATTCACTTCAAGGGTAGAATGAACGTTTAGAAGCTTAGGAAGCGAAGAGAAAATTTCATGAACTATTCTATGAAAATGGAGCACAGAGTCAAGTTTAAGTTCATAATAATAGTGCAAATTATAATTCCTACTTTGCATATTCTATTCTTCTTGTTTCTTAGATATCCCATTGTTGTTAATGTATACAAAAAATTAAATTTAACGAATCTTAAGATCATTTGTAGCAAAACATGGATATTTTAATGACCACTAAACTAGAAATGTCCAATCGCATTTCCGCTCTTATGCGTTCAACTACGCCCCCTATTAGATGGTTCTTTTCTCATCAGTGAACCGTTATGGTTACTCTGAAGTTCGGGGTAGTCAGTACCCTGTTTACTACCCTTCGAATATGTCAATTTTGTTGATATTAATAATGTTATTCAATTAGGAGACCCGCTTATATGCATGTTTGATGGAAAAAGATGGCTGCCTCAGTGGCATTAAATTTATAAAAGTTCAATTCTGCAAGGTTATAATAACTTTACGCAAATAAATAACACCAATATTTTCTACTACAACTAATATACCTTCTTTTTAGTTATGAAAGACACTTTAATAATCGGTATAGATGTGAACCATAACGGTTTTATGGCCGTTGCTTACATTTTTTTATCCGTTTTGATAACTGCTATGAAGGTAGAATAAAATTATGCGAGTATTACTTCTAAAGATTTTCTTAATTTAAAGTCCTATTTCTATATACGTATCACATTTGGAAGATTTAAGAGAGATGAGACCTTAAAAATGAAAAAAAAATACTCTTCAGAGAGAGAGAGAGCCATGGACAGACTGGTAAAATTATCTCTCTCTCTCTCTCTCTCTCTCTCTCTCTCTCTCTCTCTCTCTCTCTCTCTCTCTCTCTCTCTCTCTCTCTCTGTCCCCTACCTAGAAAGAGAGGTACATATTCCTAATAAATTATTACGTCAAGTCTTGTCAGCGTTATTGTTTGTTGATGAAATATCAAATTAACTTGGTAAGTTTGGCGAGCGATTGTGAAAGTGTGTGGCCAGTAAGCTGTAATTTATTGAGGAAGGTCAGGGAACATTGGACATGGACGTCAGAATTCTAAGATAAAGTCTCTCTCTCTCTCTCTCTCTCTCTCTCTCTCTCTCTCTCTCTCTCTCTCTCTCTCTCTCTCTCTCTCGTACGTCAGAATCGTAATTTAGAATGGCATTATTATATGTCTAGTGTATGATCCATTAGTTTATTTAATTTAGAAAATGTCCTCTACGATGGTATTAAAAGGAATTGTCTTTTTTCTATTTTATATCTCGATCTTGTTTTGAAATTTTATTAATTCCTATTTTAACAAACAATTGAACTTGAGAATTGATGTCAATATGAACTGTCCACCAAAAATATAGATGTTGTAATTCTGTAGAGTTTTTTGAATACTCATGGGTACATTTTGGTCAATTGCATACTCAGTGATAACATGTTAACTCATTTCAGGAAATTTGAAGTCCTATGTTGTTACTAACATTTTGAACCTAATTAGATTAGTTCTGTTATTGACGTTGGAATAGAAATCCTTAAATTTCTATCTACAAGTGTCAAATTTTTAAATTTTGAAGGAAAAATTGTGTATTACAATAAGTTAAAGAATGATTCTTTTATAAATACATACATACACGTGGATATATATATATATATATATATATATATATATATATATATATATATATATATATATATATATATATATATATATATATATATATATATAGATATATGTATATATATTTAGTATATACATACAGACAGTACATGAACATACACACATCTCTGTGTGTATGGGTATGTATATATATATATATATATATATATATATATATATATATATATATATATATATATATGCATTCAATATATGTGAATTTAGTATTTGGCCCTATCATTATACGTAGCAATACTGTTAAGTCTGATAAATTGAAAGCACTTAAGCGAGCCATTTGTTATCCCAAGTAACCCTTTTTGGCCGGCTGAAAGATAAATGAACTAAATTGCCCAGCTTATTTACTTTAACATTAATGCGAAGGAAGGGTTGAAGTAAATAACTAGTTAGTTCCTGAAAGGAAATAGATATTTGAGGGAAAATGAGATTAATTTCTAAACCATTTATTACCAAAGGGAATTGCATATTTTGTATTCCTTCCATTTCCCCAAGGGGTCTATCATGAAGAAATGTCAAACGAAATTATTCTTGTTTAGTTCCTTATTGAAACGTTATTCATGGGAAGATTTAAATTTTGTTTGAGGTTAAAGTTAGTTAGATAATGTTGGGAGATCATCTGACTTTTTTATAATTGGTTGATTAAATTGTTGTATTTTCTTGTATTCCTTTAAGTCCTTTTTATAAATGGTTTATAGAGAAAGAATCCGAAAAAAATGTTACTAGGTGTATACTGTAGGCTATTTGTTATTGATATGAAACTAATTAAAATCGTTTTCTTTCATTAGAAAATAATCATTTTATTCCCGAAGCGGCGTGTTTTCCGTATACCAGTTCCAAGAAGAACTGTAAAGGAGATACAATTCTGTAAATTAGTGCTTGATGGATGGATGGACAGGTCACCAGTCTAATCAATATGCTGTGTGGTAATCGTCATAAAGGCGAAATTTACATATGGTGAAAGGAAATTATTTTATCGCATAAGAAGAAATAAGCTTAATTTTATTCTCAATTATCATGGAAATATCCCACGTCCATCTTGTGATTAGAAAGCTTGTTGTTGACAGAAGAAAATAGTCTCAGAGTAATTAGACTTGACCTTCGCTGCATTTTTAGTATTTTTCCCTTTCTTTGTTTCCCTCTTTGTTCTCTACAGAGGTATTTAAGCATCCTCGTTTCCCAATGGTGATCCACTTGAATATTTTTATCTATATCATCTCTTCTAATAATATAAGTTTGAAAAAGTCGTTGATGCCATCATAATATTTAATGAATTCTCTTTCATGGAAGTTCTGAAGTGGTAGATATTTTAACAAGTAGCTAACTCCGCCTTGAAAAAATTTGAATGAATTTTAGGGTACACAGTGGCACAAGTAAATTTGCACAATAAATTACATTTAATTATATTGGTACTCGGCAAGTACTGAAAGGTTGTTACATAGCCTGTATAAAGATGAAGAAACGCAAGCAATTGTCTCGATGACAAGCAGCACCAACTCTTAAGAATCCTTTGCAAGGGAACACGCTTTTACCAGGAATGCAACGTCGGTTGCTGTGGTCCCACATCTACATGATTTGGGTTCGCCCCTCAGCTTCGGTGGCCATGTTTTGCGTTCAAGCATCAGTACCAATACATGTTAATTATAACAATTCTCTGCGACCATATATATATATGTATATATATATATATATATATATATATATATATATATATATATATATATATATATATATATATATCCTACACCTATTGACGCAAAGGGCCTCGATTAGATTTCGCCAGTATTATGCATCTTAAGCTTTTGAATCATCACTTCTCTATTTATCCTCTTCTTCACGCTTCATAGTCCTCAGCCTTGTAGGCCTGGGGCTTCCAAGATCTCATTAACATATGGCACTCGAGTAATCTCTCTTAGTTTCATTTCTAATCCTGTACTGCCATTTCACTCCCAAAATTCTTCTGAGGGCTTTGTTCTCAAATCTACAAAATCTGTTGGATATTGTTTCATTGTCATGCCATGCTTCATGGCCATGCTGTAACAGATCTCACTAAACTGATATATAGCCTAATTTTTACATGTAATTCCAGGCCATTTGATTTTCAAATTTTACCTAACCTAGCCATTGTCTGATTTGTTTTTTTTAATCTTTTATTAAATTCCAGATCTAAAGATCCTGAATTATAGATCATGGTTCCTAAATACTTAAATGATTACCTCATTAATCCTTTCTTTTTTCAATGATATTTCATCTTCCATTGCATATTCCGTTCTTATCATCGCTGTCTTTCTTCTTTTTATCTTGAGCCCAACCTCATGTGATATTTCATAAATTCTGGTAAGCAAGTATTGCAAATGCTGTGGTGTTCTGCTAATAATTTTGGACAGCGTCATCAACATACTCGAGATCAGCTTATTTCCTGTTACC